>NC_053024.1:729441140-729500318 GCF_003073215.2 Triticum urartu | reverse complement strand
CGATCTCACAGGAGGAGGAGGAGGAAGACGCCTCTGGTTGGTACACTTGTTGGCATAGTGACCCTTTTCTTGGCACTTGTTGCACGTAACCTCTGAGAGCGGATGGTGGTACGGAGCACTCGATCTTGGAGGTTGAGACGAAGACTTGTTCTGAAAGCTAGGGTTGGGTGGGTGGGAAGAACCACTGCCACCTTTGCTCTTCTGCTGAAACGGCTGACGGAACGGAGGAGGAGGAAGCCAAAACTTCTGCTTCTTGGCCACTTGAGTAGAGGAAGACGGAGTAGCATCTCTGGCTCGCTTCTTGGAAGCATCACACCTCAACTGAGCAGCCTCTTGCTTCAGTGCCATGTTGTAGAACTCATCGTATCTCAACGGCTCAATGAGAACAAGAGCGAGCTGAATTTCTTCTCTGAGACCACCCCTGAACTATTATATCATGCTCTTCTCATCAGGAACATCCTGCTTGGCAAAGCGGGTGAGCTTCTGGAACAACTTGTTGTAGTCATAGACAGACAAAGAGCCTTGCTTCAGATTGCGGAATTCCTGACGCTTACTCTCAACCACACTTTGAGGGATGTGATGAGCTCAGAAATCTTGACGGAAATCATCCCAAGTGATCAGACGTCCACCTCTGGAATCCTTGTACTGCTGGAACCATTCTGCAGCCTGATCTTTGAGTTGGAAGGAAGCGAACTTGACGAAATCTTCAGGCCTGACGTTGCTGCATTCAAAATGCTTACCCAGATCCACAAGCCAATCGTCAGCATCGGAAGCCTCAACACAATTGCTGAACGTCTTTGGACCATTAGCAAGGAACTGGTTCAGTGTAGCAAAATGATTCTGATTGCTGCTTTGACTCCCTTGCCTGCCTTGATTGTGCTCTTGGAGGATTTGCATGATCAACTGTGTGTTTGCATTGGTTGCGGCCATCACAGCTTGCCATGCCTCCGGAGGAGGTGGAGGCGGTGGCGGATCTTGATTCTGCTTCTGACTGGTGCTCTTAACGGGAGCCATCCTGAAGAGGTTGACCACCGTTAGCACATAGACAGATAAATGAAGCTGAAACCAACGGAATGAAAATTGCAACATAAAGTCTTCACATCCGAACAAAATGAACGAATGCACTTCTCTTGAAGTGGTCACATATCCCTAAATTGCGAAGCCACGTAGAATGAAGGGAGATAACTAAATCAACAAGGTACGGCTCAAGAACGAATAATCGGTAATAAATCCCAATCTCAAGCCAATATCCGTGGAAGAAGAACTAGAGCTACGAGAATTCCCACCTATGAAACTCCTGAAACTTTCCGGTTATGCAATCAAGTGTTGGGGATACAGGGGAAGCATAATATCTCACCCAAACTAGCAATACCTACATCCAGCTGTATCCATCCTTCAACACATAACCAAGAAACCTTCGGAAACCATCTACCTCAACCTTCGAAAAGCATCCGTTATACAAGTTATGGCGATACTCCCGAACTACCGCCCCAGTACCGGGTGGCGTCGAGGTTATCTCACCAACGAACTGCATAAAAGAGATTTTCGATGTCGGCGAACATATCTCAAGTATTCCAGAATTGCAACGATAAAATTATGATGACAACACCTCAGAGCTCAACTCCCCGGGACACTTCCACTAAACCCCTGACAGGAGGCACCAAGACAGTATTCTCATCATAAGCCATCGGAACGATTCCAAGATACTCGCGTGATCCTAAATTTTTTTTAGTGAAATTTGAGAAGAGAAGAGTCAAAACTCTACGTCAGGATGCCTTACCAGAGCGATGAGGAGACTGGGAAGTAAAAAGAATTCCTAAGCTCTCCGATATATAATTCCTAAATGACTCAAAACATTTTTTCTAGACACAACTCGGCCTCTAAAAACGATCAAGCAATGGGGCTCCTAAGGTCGGGGAAGGCTCTGATACCAACTTGTAACGCCCTCGATGCGGCTATAGCTCCCACGTGTCGAGGCACGACTTAGAGACATAACCGCATTGAAAGCAATGTCGCAAGTTAGGCAATCATCACAACATCCCATGTAATATAGAATAAAAGGGGAGATACATAGTTGGCTTACACTCGCCATGTCACATCAAAGTACATAAATAACATACATCATCCAAACACTCATGGCCCGACTACGGCGCCAAAATAGAAGAAAACCCAACATGCGACACGGTCCCGATCAAACCCCAACTGGGCACCACTACTGATCATCAGGAAAAGAGACATAGTAACGCTGAGAATCCTCGTCGAACTCCCACTTGAGCTCGTAATCGTCGCCTGGAGCGGAAACACCTGGACCTGCATCTGGAGTTGTAGTATCTGTGAGCCACAGGGACTCAGCAATCTCTCACCCTCACGATCAAGACTATTTAAGCTTATAGGAAGGGTAAGGCAAATATATGTGGAGCTGCAGCAAGCGACTAGCATATATGGTGGCTAACTTATACGCAAAAGAGAGCGAGAAGAGGAGGCAAAGCGCGAGCGAGAATCTAGAGGAACAACCTGCGCAAGAATTAATCCAACACCGTGTCCACTTCCCGGACTCCGCCGAGAAGGGGCCATCACGGTAACACACACGGTTGATTCATTTTAATTACGTTTATGTTCAAGTTATCTACAACCGGACATTAACAAATTCCCATCTGCCCATAACCACGGGCACGGCTTTCGAAAGTTCAATCCCTGCAGGGGACTCCCAACTTAGCCCATGACAAGCTCCCACGGTCAACGAAGGAATATACCTCCACTCGAGACATTCCGATCAGACTCGGTATCCCGGTACAACAAGACACTTCGACAGGTTAAAACAAGACCAGCAACACCGCCCGAATGTGCCGACAAATCCCGATAGGAGCTGCACATATCTCTTTCTCAGGGCACACTCAGATTGTCTAAACTTCCGGTAGGCCAGCCCAGAGTTGCCCCTGGTAGCCACCGGCGGCTGACAGTTTGGACCAACACTTAGAGGAGCACTGGCCCGGGGGGTTAAATAATGATGACCCTTGAGTCTGCAGAACCCAAGGGAAGAAAAAGGCTAGGTGGCAAATGGTAAAACCAAGGTTGGGCATTGCTGGAAAAGCTTTAATCAAGGCGAACTATCAAGGGGTTCCCATTATAACCCAACCGCGTGAGGAACGCAAAATCCGGGAACATAACACCGATATGACGGAAACTAGGGCGGCAAGAGTGGAACAAAACACTAGGCGAGAGGCCGAGCCTTCCACCCTTTACCAAGTATATAGATGCATTAAGATAACATAGCAATATAATGATATCCCAACAAGTAATAACTGTTCCAACGAGGAACGGCCTCCAATCTTCACCTGCAACTAGCAACACTATAAGAGGGGCTGAGCAAAGCGGTAACATAGCCAATCAACGGTTTGCTAGGACATGGTGGGTTAGAGGTTCGACATGGCAATTGGGAGGCTGACAAGCAAAAGGTAGGCATCGTAGCATTGGCATAGCAAAGAGCGAGCAAACTAGCATAGCAAAGATAGTAGTGATTTCGAGGGTATGATCATCTTGCCTGCAAAGCTGCCAGAGTTGACTGGATCCTCAAAAGCAAACTCAACGGGCTCCTCGTTAGCGAACTCGTCTCCCGGCTCTACCCAAACAAGACAAACAAGCAACAAGGATACAATGAACCACGTGCAAGCTCAAACAATAAGATGCAATGACTGTATGCTATGCGGGATGCGATGCGGGATGCAAAATGCAAGATATGACAGGAAATGCATGAACCTGGCCTCAACTTGGAAAAACAAGTGTGCCACTGGAAAGATGGGATGAAATCGCTTGAAAACGATATAAAGAACGCCGGAATCGGAGTTACGGTTTGGAAATGGCAAGCGTTTCAAAATTGGCGCCGGTCTGCGATTTACAGCAAGTAGGCCTCTAAATGCAATGAAATGAACATGCTACAGCACCCAAACATGACAACAAAATAAATGGAAGGGAAGAATTCAAGATGCTTAACAAAAGACTAGCACTGAGCCACGGCCAATTCATCCATTATGAGGTTCAAACAGGCATGGCAAAAATGCAAATGCAAAATAGATTTCGGACTTGGTGAAATTAACACTTGTCTGAAATTTCAGATCGTGAAGCCCTCTTCGGAGCAACAAAACAACATGATACATGACCTGATTAAGATAAATAAGAGCATGGCATGGAGCTACTCAACAATCTTAACAAAAGTCCCTAAGTGACCTGGGGCCAAAAGGGATCACAAAATATACTAACGAGCACACGAACATAGCTAAAACACAATCAGTTTTCAGACTTAGTGAAAACTGAGACATGCCGAAATATAACTCACGACGGCATGTAAACGAGCTCGATGCACTCACTACGGTGCAAGTCATGGCATGGCAAGCATACATCCATTAAGAAGGCACAAAATGCTAGCTATACATGGCAAGAACGATGGCATAGCATGCACGGATCAACTACAATAGCATCGGCAAAATCGCAAACAAGTTGACGATCTGCCCAGATTCACAACGAAGCAAAAGTAGAGCTCGATTGACTCAAGCTAGGGTGCTCCAAAATTGCAAACAAAGACATGGATGGATAGATCATAACAAGTTAACAAACTCCTTTACTGATCATCCTCAAAAGAGGCACGGATCTCTAGGAAATAGCATGAACATATGGCATCATGAACTAAATAAACTCCCAGACTTAGTGAACATCCTACTATGTGACTGAAAACAGATTTACCGGGTGCCTCACTTTGCAAGCTTGCACAACTCACCACACACATTCTAAAAATGCATGGGTTGCACCTCTGGAAAGATAACAAGATGCTTAACAAAACATATGAAGGACTCACAGGCATATCATGCACACAACAATCATGGCGAAAATGACAAAAGTCTAAGATGAACTAGCAGATCTGACAATTAACTCACGAAGCCTCCTTCTAACAGCATTTCAGGCATCAAGATGAACTCAAATGAAAATGATGCAATGGAATGAACTGATGTACTCGTCGAGACGAACATTTTGATATACTATATGTCCAAATCGGAGCTACGGATGCGGAGATATGGCAGGTCAAAGTATGCACAAAAAATTAGGGTTAGAGAGATAAAAGTCAACCCGAGATCCGGATCTGGATCTGAGGGGGGTACTGTAGCAGCACGGTTCCCGAGGATCACCGGCCGGACTTGACGAGCTCGCCGGGGAACTTGCCGTGGAGGAGGGGCCGGTCGGTGAGGGAGGTCGGCGCCGGAGAGGTGGAGGTGGCCGCGGGCGCGGACGACGAGGAGCTGCGGTGCAGGGACCGGGCCGGCGAGCTGCGGATGCGGCGAGCTCGCGCCGGCGCGGGGGCGCGTCGGGCGACGGCGGCCGGCGACGTGGAAGAAGACGGCGGAGGCGCGGTCTCGGGCGGCGCCAACTCCCGGGCGGCGGGGCGCGGGCGATGGGCCTCGGGGGCCCCTCCTGGGCCTCCCGGGCCAGCGGCGGCGGGGAGCTGGGAACCGGGCGCGGGCGAATACGGGGCTGCCACGTGGCAGCCGGACACGGCGGGCGGACACATCCGTCGGCGGGGGAGTTGTCCGGCGCACGAGAGGAGCGGCGGATCTAGGGTTTCTGGGAAGAAGAAGAAGAAAAACGAAGGGGGCTATTTATAGGCATAAGTGGAGCTAGGAGAGTTCAAATGAGGTGCGGTTTTCGGCCACGCGATCGTGATCGAACACTCTAGGTGATGGAACAAATCCTAATATCGAAATACGTCAACCCAACATGTACCTTTGGAGACACCTGTAGAGCACCTTTATAATCACCCAGTTACGTTGTGACGTTTGGTAGCACACAAAGTGTTCCTCCGGCAAACGGGAGTTGCATAATCTCATAGTCATAGGAACATGTATAAGTCATGAAGAAAGTAATAGCAACATAATAAACGATCGGGTGCTAAGCTAATGGAATGGGTCATGTCAATCAGATCATTCACCTAATGATGTGATCCCGTTAATCAAATAACAACTCTTTGTCTATGGTTAGGAAACATAACCATCTTTGATTAACGAGCTAGTCAAGTAGAGGCATACTAGTGACACTCTGTTTGTCTATGTATTCACACATGTATTATGTTTCCGGTTAATACAATTATAGCATTAATAATAAACATTAATTTCGAAATAAGGAAATAAATAATAACTTTATTATTGCCTCTAGGGCATATTTCCTTCAGTCTCCCACTTGCACTAGAGTCAATAATCTAGATCACATCACCATGTGATTAACATCGATAGGTCACATCATCATGTGATTAACACCCATAGTTCACATCGCCATGTGATCAACACCCAAAGGGTTTACTAGATTCAGTAATCTAGTTCACATCGCTATGTGATTAACACCCAAAGAGTACTAAGGTGTGATCATGTTTTGCTTGTGAGAGAATCTTAGTCAACGGGTCTGCCACATTCAGATCCGCATGTATTTTGCAAATTTCTATGTCAACAATGCTCTGCATGGAGCTACTCTAGCTAATTGCTCCCACTTTCAATATGTATCTAGACCGAGACTTAGAGTCATCTAGATTAGTGTCAAAACTTGCATCGGCGTAACCCTTTACGACGAACCTTTTTTCACTTCCATAATCGAGAAACATATCCTTATTCCACTAAGGATAATTTTGACCGCTGTCCAGTGATCTACTCCTAGATCACTATTGTACTCCCTTGCCAAACTCAGTGGTAGGGTATACAATAGATCTGGTACACAGCATGGCATACTTTATAGAACCTATGACCAAGGCATAGGGAATGACATTCATTCTCTTTCTATCTTCTGCCGTGGTCGGGCTTTGAGTCTTACTCAATTTCACACCTTGTAACATAGGCAAGAAACTCTTTCTTTGACTGTTCCATTTTGAACTACTTCAAAATCTTGTCAAGGTATGTATTTATTGAAAAAACTTATCAAGCGTCTTGATCTATCTCTATAGATCTTGATGCTCAATATGTAAGCAACTTCACCGAGGTCTTTCTTTGAAAAACTCCTTTCAAACACTCCTTTATGCTTTGCAGAATAATTCTACATTATTTCCGATCAACAATATGTCATTCACATATACTTATCAGAAATGTTGTAGTGCTCCCACTCACTTTCTTGTAAATACAGGCTTCACCGCAAGTCTGTATAAAAACTATATGCTTTGATCAACTTATCAAAGCGTATATTCCAACTCCGAGATGCTTCACCAGTCCATAGATGGATCGCTGGAGCTTGCATATTTTGTTAGCACCTTTAGGATTGACAAAACCTTCTGGTTGCATCATATACAACTCTTCTTTAATAAATCCATTAAGGATGCAGTTTTGTTTCCATTTGCCAGATTTCATAAAATGCGGCAATTGCTAACATGATTCGGACAGACTTAAGCATAGATACGAGTGAGAAACTCTCATCGTAGTCAACACCTTGAACTTGTCGAAAACCTTTTGCGACAATTCTAGCTTTGTAGATAGTAACACTACTATCAGCGTCCGTCTTCCTCTTGAAGATCCATTTATTTTCTATGGCTTGCCGATCATCGGGCAAGTCAACCAAAGTCCATACTTTGTTCTCATACATGGATCCCATCTCAGATTTCATGGCCTCAAGCCATTTTGCGGAATCTGGGCTCATCATCGCTTCCTCATAGTTCGTAGGTTCGTCATGGTCAAGTAACATGACCTCCAGAACAGGATTACCGTACCACTCTGGTGCGGATCTCACTCTGGTTTACCTACGAGTTCGGTAGTAACTTGATCTGAAGTTACATGATCATCATCATTAGCTTCCTCACTAATTGGTGTAGTAGTCACAGGAACAGATTTCTGTGATGAACTACTTTCCAATAAGGGAGCAGGTACAGTTACCTCATCAAGTTCTACTTTCCTCCCACTCACTTCTTTCGAGAGAAACTCCTTCTCTAGAAAAACTCCGAATTTAGCAACAAAAGTCTTGCCTTCGGATTTGTGATAGAAGGTGTACCCAACAGTCTCCTTTGGGTATCCTATGAAGACATATTTCTCCGATTTGGGTTTGAGCTTATTAGGATGAAACTTTTTCATATAAGCATCACAACCCCAAACTTTAAGAAACGACAACTTTGGTTTCTTGCCAAACCACAGTTCAGATTGTGTCGTCTCAACGGACTTAGATGGTGCCCTATTTAACGTGAATGCAGCTGTCTCTAATGCATAACCCCAAAACGATAGTGGTAAATCGGTAAGAACATCATAGATTTGCACTATATCTAATAAAGTACGGCTATGACGTTCGGACACACCATTATGCTGTGGTGTTCCAGGTGGCACGAATTTGTGAAACTATTCCACATTGTTTTAATTGAAGACCAAACTCGTAACTCAAATATTTGTCTCCGCGATCAGATCGTAGAAACCTTATTTTCTTGTCACGATGATTTTCCACTTCACTCTGAAATTCTTTGAACTTTTCAAATGTTTCAGACTTATGTTTCATCAAGTAGATATACCCATATTTGCTCAAATCATCTGTGAAGGTCAGAAAATAATGATACTTGTCGCGAGCCTTAATATTCATCAGACCATATACATCAGTATGCATGATTTCCAACAAATCTGTTGCTTGCTCCATTGTTCCGGAGAACAGTGTCTTAGTCATCTTGCCCATGAGGCATGGTTCGCAAGCATCAAGTGATTCCAAAAGTCCATTAGCATGGAGTTTCTTCATGCGCTTTACACCAATATGACCTAAATGGCAGTGCCACAAATAAGTTGCACTATCATTATTAACTTTGCATCTTTTTGGCTTCAATATTATGAATATGTGTATCACTACGATCGAGATCCAACAAACCATTTTCGTTGGTGTGTATGACCATAGAAGGTTTTATTCATGTAAACAGAAACAACAATTGTTCTCTAACTTAAATGAATAACCGTATTGCAATAAACATGATCAAATCATATTCATGCTCAACGCAAACACCAAATAACACTTATTTAGGTTCAACACTAATCCCGAAAGTATAGGGAGTGTGCGATGATGATCATATCAATCTTGGAACTACTTCCAACACACATCGTCACTTCACCCTTAACTAGTCTATGTTCATTCTGCAACTCCCGTTTCGAGTTACTCTCTTAGCAACTGAACTAGTACCAAATACTGAGGGGTTGCTATGAACACTAGTAAAGTACACATCAATAACATGTATATCAAATATACCTTTGTTTACTTTGCCATCCTTTCTTATCCACCAAATACTTGGGGTAGTTCCGCTTCCAGTGACCAATCCCTTTGAAGTAGAAGCACTTTGTCTCAGGCTTAGGACCAGACTTGGGTTTCTTCACTTGAGCAGCAACTTGCTTGCCGTTCTTCTTGAAGTTCCCCTTCTTCCTTTTGCCCTTTTCTTGAAACTAGTGGTCTTGTCTACCATCAACACTTGATGTTTTTCTTGATTTCTACCTTCGTCGATTTTTAGCATCACGAAGAGCTTGGGAATCGTTTCCGTTATCCCTTGCATACTATAGTTCATCACGAAGTTCTACTAACTTGGTGATGGTGACTAGAGAATTCTGTTAATCACTATCTTATCTGGAAGATTAACTCCCACTTGATTCAAGCAATTGTAGTACCTAGACAATCTGAGTACATGCTCACTCCTTGAGCGATTCTCCTCCATCTTTTAGCTATAGAACTTGTTGGAGACTTCATATCTCTAACCTCGGGTATTTGCCTGAAATATTAACTTCAACTCCTGGAACATCTCATATGTTCCATGACGTTCAAAACATCTTTGAAGTCCCGATTGTAAGCCATTAAGCATGGTGCACTAAACTATCAAGTAGTCATCATATTGAGCTAGCCAAACGTTCATAACGTCTGCATCTGCTCCTGCAATAGGTCTTTCACCTAGCGGTGCATCAAGGACATAATTTTTCTGTGCAGCAATGAGGATAAACCTCAGATCACGGATCCAATCCGCATCATTGCTACTAACATTTTTCAACACAATTTTCTCTAGGAACATATCAAAATAAACACAGGGAAGCAACAACGCGAGCTATTGATCTACAACATAATTTGCAAAATACTACCAGGACTAAGTTCATGATAAATTTAAGTTCAATTAATCATATTACTTAAGAACTCCCACTTAGATAGACATCCCTCTAATCCTCTAAGTGATCACGTGATCCAAATCAACTAAACCATGTCCGCTCATCACGTGAGATGGAGCAGTTTCATTGGTGAACATCACTATGTTGATCATATCTACTATATGATTCACGCTCGACCTTTCGGTCTCCGTGTTTTGAGGCCATATCTGTATATGCTTGGCTCGTCAAGTATAACCTGAGTATTCCGCGTGTGCAACTGTTTTGCACCCGTTGTATTTGAACGTAGAGCCTATCACACCCGATCATCACGTGGTGTCTCAGCACGAAGAACTTTCGCAACGGTGCATACTCAGGGAGAACACTTCTTGATAATTAGTGAGAGATCATCTTAAAATGCTACCGTCAAACTAAGCAAAATAAGATGTATAAAAGATAAACATCATATGCAATCAAAATATGTGACATGATATGGCCATCATCATCTTGCGCCTTTGATTTCCATCTCCAAAGTACTGTTATGATCTCTATCGTCACCGGCATGACACCATGATCTCCATCATCTTGATCTATATCAATGTGTCGTCACGTGGTCGTCTCGCCAACAATTGCTCTTGCAACTACTGCTATCGGATAGCGATAAAGTAAAGCAGTTATTGGGCGCTTGCATCTTATGCAATAGAGAGACAACCATAAGGATTTTGCCAGTTGCGGATAACTTCAACAAAACATGATCATCTCATACATCAACTTATATCTCATCACGGCTTGACCATATCACATCACAACATGCCCTGCAAAAACAAGTTAGACGTCCTCTACTTTGTTGTTGCAAGTTTTACATGGCTGCTACGGGCTTAGCAAGAACCGTTCTTACCTACGCATCAAAAATCACAACGATAGTTTGTCAAGTTAGTGTTGTTTTAACCTTCGCAAGGACCGGGCGTAGCCACACTCGGTTCAACTAAAGTTGGAGAAACTGACACCCGCCAGCCACTTGTGTGCAAAGCACGTCCGTAGAACCAGTCTCGCGTAAGCGTACGCGTAATGTCGGTCCGGGCCGCTTCATCCAACAATACCGCTGAACCAAAGTATGACATGCTGGTAAGCAGTATGACTTATATCGCCCACAACTCACTTGTGTTCTACTCGTGCATATAACATCAACACATAAAACCTAGGCTCGGATGCCACTGTTGGGGAACGTAGTAATTTCAAAACATTTCCTACGCACACGCAAGATCATGGTGATGCATAGCAACGAGAGGGGAGAGTGTTTTCTACATACCCTCGTAGACCGATAGCGGAAGCGTTATGACAACGCGGTTGATGTAGTCGTACGTCTTCACGATCCGACCGATCCAAGCACCGAAACTACGGCACCTCCGAGTTCTAGCACACGTTCAGCTCGATGACGATCCCCGGACTCCGATCCAGCAAAGTGTCGGGGAAGAGTTCCGTCAGCATGATGGCGTGGTGACGATCTTGATGTTCTACCGTCGCAGGGCTTCGCCTAAGCGCCGCTACAATATTATCGAGGATTATGGTGGAAGGGGGCACCGCACACGGCTAAGAGAACGATCACGAAGATCAACTTGTGTGTCTATGGGGTGCCCCCTGCCCCCGTATATAAAGGAGTGGAGGAGGGGAGGGCCGGCCCTCTCTATGGCGCACCCTAGGGGAGTCCTACTCCCACCGGGAGTAGGATTCCCCCTTTCCTAGTCCAACTAGGAGTCCTTCCAAGTATTAGGAGTAGGAGACAAGGAAGGGGAAGAGGGAAGAGAAGGAAGGAGGGGGCGCAGCCCCTCCCCCTAGTCCAATTCGGACTAGGCCTTGGGGGGGCGCACGGCCTGCCTCTCCCTCTCCCCTAAAGCCCAATAAGGCCCATATACTTCTTCTCCCGTATTCCCGTAACTCCCCGGTACTCCAAAAAATACCCGAACCACTCAGAACCTTTTCGATGTCCGAATATAGTCGTCCAATATATTGATCTTTACGTCTCGACCATTTCGAGACTCCTCGTCATGTCCCCGATCTCATCCGGGACTCCGAACTCCTTCGGTACATCAAAAACCATAAACTCATAATATAACTGTCATCGAAACCTTAAGCGTGTGGACCCTACGGGTTCGAGAACAATGTAGACATGACCGAGAAACGTCACCGGTCAATAACCAATAGCGGGACCTGGATGCCCATATTGGCTCCTACATATTCTACGAAGATCTTTATCGGTCAGACCGCATAACTACATACGTTGTTCCCTTTGTCATCGGTATGTTACTTGCCCGAGATTCGATCGTCGGTATCCAATACCTAGTTCAATCTCGTTACCGGCAAGTCTTTTTACTCGTTCCGTAATACATCATCTCGCAACTAACTCATTAGTTGCAATGCTTGCAAGGCTTAAGTGATGTGCATTACCGAGAGGGCCCAGAGATACCTCTCCGACGATCGGAGTGACAAATCCTAATCTCGAAATACGTCAACCCAACATGTACCTTTGGAGACACCTGTAGAGCACCTTTATAATCACCCAGTTACATTGTGACGTTTGGTAGCACACAAAGTGTTCCTCCGGCAAACGGGAGTTGCATAATCTCATAGTCATAGGAACATGTATAAGTCATGAAGAAAGCAATAGCAACATACTAAACGATCGGGTGCTAAGCTAATGGAATGGGTCATGTCAATCAGATCATTCACCTAATGATGTGATCCCGTTAATCAAATAACAACTCTTTGTCTATGGTTAGGAAACATAACCATCTTTGATTAACGAGCTAGTCAAGTAGAGGCATACTAGTGACACTCTGTTTGTCTATGTATTCACACATGTATTATGTTTCCGGTTAATACAATTATAGCATGAATAATAAACATTTATCATGAAATAAGGAAATAAATAATAACTTTATTATTGCCTCTAGGGCATATTTCCTTCACAGGCCTCCCCGCAAGCTTCACCGAGCACTAAGCCACGGGTCCGCCTCCTTCACACGCGCCCGAAGCAGTAGACCGTCGACCCTCCTCTCGTGCAAGCAGCTCTGCCTCCTCAACATCGTTTCCCTAGACATTACTGCCTCTTTGACAGGTGAGATTTCGTTGCAATTTCATTGCCTTTTTTTGTTCTGAATGTGGAGCTACGCAATTGCCTTAATTAGATTTGTTGATACCTGACTAAGTTGTTTAGTTGAGCTTTGGAGTTCATTTTAATTTGAGATGAAAGAAAGCTAATTATTTAAGTCTTTGTTTTTTTAGTTGATGCCCCAAAGTAATACATCCATTTTATTGTGCTGGAGTATAGAGAGAAGGGATTATTGTGTTTGCTCTGGTCTATGGAGAGAGATGGGGATTATTGTCATTCACTTCAGTTAGGTTCAGTTAGGAATACCTGAACATTTTAGTGCTAATATTGTTATTCCAGTAAAGAACTAATTTCAGAATGACCAAATTTGTGGTCATACACTCTGCATCCTCAACATCAAGGTACTCCAATTCTAGGAGAACTAATTTGTGGCCATACAGTAAGGTTCTAGGAGTATAACATCAGGGTACTTTCTCTACATACACAGGCAAGCTCCAATTCTAGGAGGATTAATTTGAACTTTGAATGAGTTTAAAAAAACAAACTAGCATGAGTATAACTTGTTGAGAAAAATACTCCTTGTACTAGTCTAACTCAATGCAGGGCAGGACAGTGGTGCCTCATAATGTCACTCCGCATTTTCATTGCCCCAGTGTATGTAGATGCAGGGGCAGGAGGTAAAGATGCAAAAGCTCTTTTTAACCAGCTGTAAGGCAGTGTGCAATGCAAGACCTGCATTAGTTAGTGGATTAAGGCACAAGACCAGCTTAAGCCAAGAGGAGAAAGAAACAGCTCTGCATATGAAAAGATACCATCATTATTGTTTCCATGAAATTGGTAATATATGTGGCATGTGTTCGGGTGTGTTTGGATCGGATCCTACACCAGCCGAACCAAAAAATTGGTCGTTGACCATGGCGCGCGCACCTGTTTGGTTCCTGACCAATATTTTGGCTGGCCACGGCTCATGCAGTTTCACTAGTTCATTTTGCGCCAATGATTTGGCAAGTCGCCTGAAAGGTGCGCCAAAAAATTGGCGTGCCCGCGGATTGGTAGGGCTGGCAGGGGCAGCATCCAAACACACCCTTCATCTTTTCTCCAAGAGCAACTTGTGTCCTGAGACCTTCTAGTGGTACTGACACCCATAAAAAGAAATTGTCTTCTTGCATGATCACTTACTGAAAATAGGGACAATCAGCTTTACTTCTGAGTACTTAGGACTAGTTAAGTTATCTAAGTTATTATTGGTACTGTTACAATGTGCTTGTATTGAACCATCTATCCAAGTTTATTACTAACTCTATATGTGTTTCTCTGCACGTATGCTTGCCTGTACATCTATTTGCTTTATGGACATGACTCTTGTGTTTGTTTGCTTGTTATACTATGACAATTGCAATGCTTATTTAGGCTACTAGGTTGTGTGCTTGTGCTTGTGGTAAACAAACTGAAGGTACATGTTTGATCCTTGTACATCTTTTTGTAAACTTTGTGCAACCTACACCGCTCAACATGAGGTGCTGCAAGAAAATGAAACATACTTATTTTGCAAAAGAAGGCAGTAGGGCGCACACAACAAAGTAAGGATGTGGCATTTCATCGCAACAAACTGGAACACACAAGGAAGTTACCAATGACTATCATGGTTGATTGCTTAAAAAGCTTTCTATGTATGCAGTTGGAAGTGGACAAGCGCATGGCAAAAGCAGGAATGCGACCACAAGCAAGCGGATGAGGTAATATACATGTTTCCAAGAATTTGCATGCCCTCAACTCTGTACAGTACTGAAGTTTACAAAATGAAAAAATATTTCATATAGTAAATGTTTAACTCAGTGCAACAACAAAAATTGACTTAGCATGTTTTGCCTATTTGCACATGAAAGATTTTTTGGCTTGGAGCTAGTACTTTGCTACATATGTTGATGTTAAGCGTGTCCATGCAAGACATGTTGTAAACAATGTGATTTTTTGTGAACTTTTACGTTCAAGTGGCTTTTTTTGTGTGTTAGAAAAATGGTAGTAGCTTATTGTTATCGAAACTCTCAGCAGTTGCAGCACATTATCCTCTGCTCAACATATTCATTCATCCAATGATCCATGCTGCTGTAGGTTCTTATTATTGCTCATTCTAGTTTTGAGTATTCAAAATACTGGTTTTGTTGGATGCCTTTTGGAAGCCGCATTCTGAGGCAATATGTTGAAATAAAACGGGCAAGCTTCTTGCCTTCATACCAACATTCCTTAATCCTCATATTTGCAGGAGATGTGTATTTATCTAGCTGTTCACACTATTTTCAGTCAACAAGTGACTAGAAACTAAACCATCCTGGCACTTATCTAGCTGTACTGGCAGCTCCTTCCTCCAGGGATGATGCTACAATTCTGTCAACAGGTTCTTTATGATGGGTATTGCTGCTACATTTGCTAGAGTATTTGGATTGACGTGTGCCCGCCCCTGCCTATTTATACTACACAGTGTACTATGTACAATATAGAGTTATGCCTATTTGTTTCAAGTTTTGCCTATTAGTTCAATATATAGTACTGTATAGAGTTTTGCCTATTTGTACAAATTTCAACTCCGTGCAAAAAAAAAGATTCAAACTCAATACTATATTAACTCTAGGCATGATGCTATACATGTTTAACTCAGTCTTGGTCATAGCTTTCACCAGTAAGTTCTAATTTGTTTTGAACTGAGCAGGTTTTGCAACAGAAGTTCCATTTTGAATTTCCTATCTGTTGCAGGTTTAGCTACAGAAGCTGACAGAGGTTTGGAAGATCTTCAAACTGCTGAAGATTTGGAAGACCTGCGATTAAGTTGGTGCAGTGATCATGTAATACGCTTTGTTTGTTGAACCTAGACACTTGCTCTGCTCATTTTGCTGGTTAAGCCACTATATGCTCATTTTAGTTGCGTGGCACCCTCAGAAAGATATGTACTTTCTCCTTTTGTGGCACCACTTCAGTTTGGTTGTGGCACATTTAACATATATGTACCGTACTTGTGGCAGAACCTCTCTCTATATATATGGTTATTATGTTTATCGGATGAAGTTTAATGTTTTGGATGAGGCTTATATGTTACTTTGATTGAAGATTTTTGATGAGACCTATATGTTTCTGTGATTGAAGTGTATGTATAAATTATGTGATCTGTCCTGATTATTTGAATATGATGAAATGGATATTACATTAGGGATGCCTAGACTAATTTCGTACTGAAATCCACCAGCTGGCATAGAAGCTGCCGGGTGAACAAGCTTCTGCAGGCAGTTGGACTGCCGCTAATTGAAGTTTCATGTGTTTTGACAAATCTGCCGGGAGAAAACAGACTGCCGGCAAACACAAGGGCGAGGGCAGAAAAACTGCCGGGAAGAGTTTATCTGCCGGGAGAAGTAATCCCCGGCAGCCGTTCTCGTGGCGGTTCTATCTGCCGGGAGAAATGCTGTCCCGGCAGTTTGTCTGCCCTGTAAAGTGATTTCTCCCGGCAGTTTACATGCCTTTGCATTAGTGTTGTGGCGGCGGAGGCGGAGGATGGAGGCGGGGAGAAGCGGAGGAGGATGGGGTGGAGGCCCCGGCCATGCTCTGTTCGTTGGGCGGAGGTGCGGGCGGGGGAACGTCCTGTGCGGGGCGTGCGTGTGTACGCGGCCGTGGGTTATTTTTTTTCGAACGGGTGGGCAGGATCAGTGGCTAATTGTGTGGCTTGTTGAGTTAACCACAGACGGATTAGGGGCCGTCAGATATTATAGATGTACATATATAATTGCTTGGATCTGTCATCTCTCTTGCTTTTATTTATAGGGTATAAATAGATGTACATATATAAAACATTAGTGTAATATTATTCGTCATGATAAAAGGAAACTTTTCATGTGAAATTCGGAAATAATTTCTACTACTAGTTAATAGCTGCATGTGTCAGGTGCTGACAAATCAAATAGTTCCATGCATGGCGGGATTGTAGCTTTAGAAAATAAGAAACACGGATAATAAACCCCCAAATAATCACGGTCAGTGTCAATTCAATAATACCATTGCAACTTTTTTATTTACTTACGTGGTTTTTTTAATTGTTTGGAGTGCTTACTACATATGTAACGTGGTTACTTTCGTGTTTTAATGATGGTATATATGGCATATTTTCTTTGTTTTCTTAATCAAGAGCGACGCGGTTAGCGCCGGCCGAACGGCATTACCCATATATGTTGCCTATATAAGCAATCCTGCTGCGCTCCGATCCTCGCCGTAGTCGACTTACGAGGTGGTACGTGCTCAATGGCAATGGCAATGGCAATGGCGCCCGTAGCACTTGCACTCTGCTTGTGTACAACCTTCCTCCTCTCCACTCCACCGGCCGTCCATTCCTCCACCGGCCACCCATCCTCCCCTCCCAGCCCGAGCCTCACAGCGGCAGAGCCGACGCCGTCCCCGGAGTACAAGACGTACATCATCCTTCTCAAGCCTCGAGCGGACGCCCAGGTCATGGACGACGATGCGCGCCAGGGCTGGTACCGGTCCTTCCTCCCCGACGACATGACCGCCCACGGCGAGCCGCGGCTCCTCCATTCGTACAAGACCATCTTTCACGGATTCGCCGCCTTGCTGACGGAGGAGGAGCTGGACGCCGCGTCCAGGAAACCCGGCTTCGGGCGCTGGTTCCCGGACGGGATGATGTACCCCACGACGACCCGCTCGCCCGAGTTCCTCGGCCTGAGGAAGGACGCCGGCTTGTGGGCGAAATCTAGCTACGGCAAAGGGATCATCATCGGGGTGATCGACTCCGGCATCGAGTCGCGCCATCCCTCGTTCGACGACGCCGGCATCTCGCCGCCGCCCGCCAGGTGGAAGGGCGCGTGCACGGGCGTGGACAAGGGCGTCCGCTGCAACAACAAGCTTATTGGCGTCAGGTCCTTGGTGGACTACAACCCTGCCGATGAGACCGGCCACGGCACGCACGTGGCGTCCATTGCGGTGGGCAACTTCGTGGCCAATGCCTCGTCGTCCCACGGACAGGCCGCTGAGACGGCCGCCGGGATCGCTCCGGGCGCACACTTGGCCGTTTATAAGGCGTGCAGAGCTACTGGATGCCTCCGTTCGAACGTAGTTCATGCGATTGATACGGCGGTGAGCGATGGGGTCGATGTGATCAACATCTCCCTCAGTACTAGGGCGGTACTACCGCTGGACAAAGACGTTGTGGCCATTGGCGCATTCCGTGCGGTGGCCAAGGGTGTCGTCTTTGTGACTTCTGCTGGCAACAAAGGCCCCAACCCGTCCACCATCAAGAACGATTCGCCGTGGGAGATCACGGTGGCCGCCGGGTCGGTGGACCGGAGGCTCGCCGCCGACTTTGTGCTGGAGTCGGGCGACCTAGTGGAAGGAGAGGCGCTGGTGCAGGGGGCCAACTCGACCGCTTACCAACCCCTTCACTACCCCGGTGAGGGTAACCTGTGCAAGAACGTGAGCGCCGACCGCACCAGGGGCCACATCCTGATATGCGATTATGCCCGGGTTAATGTTGATGCTCAGGCCCGCATCATCAAAAATCTCTACGACAATGGCGCGGCTCAAGTCGCGCTCATCGGCCGGGAGAGATCTGGTTTCACCTTGGGCTTCAAGGAGTACGGGTCCTCCGTCGTGCAGGAGCCCGCCGCCGTCGGCCGCAAGCTCAAGGACTACAGCCAGTACCCGGACTCCGCGGCACAGGTGTTCTTCAAGGGCACGCGGCTCGGCATCGGGCAGTCGCCCACGGTCGCGTACTTCTCTAGCCGTGGCCCGAGCCGCAACAACCCGCAAATCATGAAGCCCGACATCCTGGCGCCCGGGCTCAACATCCTCGCCGCCGCCACCGCGAGCCCAGACCGGGGGCCTTTCAGATTCAAGTCCGGAACATCGATGGCGGCGCCGCACGTCAGCGGCGTGGTCGCCCTTCTCAAGAGCTTGCACCCGGACTGGTCGCCGGCGGCCATCAGGTCAGCCATGATGACCACGGCCGATGACCTGGACAACGACGGCAACCGGATCATGAACGAGAAGCACCAGCCGGCGAGCGCCTTCGCTCTAGGCGCGGGGCACGTCAACGCCACGCGGGCCGTCGATCCGGGCCTCGTCTATGACCTGGAGGTCAGAGACTACGCTGGGTACGTTTGCCATCTTTTCGCCAAGCTCGACGACGACGACGACTACTACGCCCTGCAAGACATCATCCAGGACTTGAACTTGAATTGCAAGATCGTTCCCCCTGTGTCGGACGTCGACCTCAACTACCCGAACATCGTGGTGCCGGCCAACACCACGGTGCGGCGGACGCTGACGAACATGGGGCCCGTGGAGCAGTACACAGGCAGGCTGTCCATGGACCATGACGTGGGGCTGGATTTCTCGCCGAAGTCGCTGACCTTCTCGCGGCCCGGGGAGAAGCTCACCTTCCAAGTAAGCCATCATGGGGCCGAGGTTGCACAAGGATTCTTGATCTGGGAGTCGGATACGCACACGGTCCAAAGCCCACTCGTCGTCGTGCGTTCGTGAGCGGAAGTTGGACAGATCGAACATAAGAGATGGATGCTACTAGCTAGCTCCACTGTACAGCCTAAAAAAACTAGCTTTGAATCGCTTACACGATCAGAACAGGGCGAAGAAAAATCATAATTCAAACTTTTCAGTTAAAAAATTCTCAAAGATATGCACGTATACAATGATTTAATGTATACGTGTGTGAAATTTCGTGATAAAATACCATCCCATTGCGAGCTGCACAAAAAAAGTATCAAAATCATGGACTTTGAGAATTAACAGTTCCAAGTGTTGAAAAGTATAATAGATTTGTTTTCTTCTTCTTCTTCTTGTGTAGCTCTCATTTTAATATATTTCATCAACAAAATTTACACACATGCACATTATGCCTTCGGGCATATATATGTGTATTTTTTTCAAAAAAAGAAATGAAACACAGAATTATAAATTTTGATTTTTCCAAAACTCAGCCTCTATTTAGCTTTTCACTTTGCATCGCCTATCTCTGCAGCATGTTCGTACTGTCCTTAATTACGTGAAATTCCAGATGGGTCTAGCAGTTTGCAATTATCGGGAAATTTGAATCCATTTCCATTATGTATGTCAAGCCATACACGGTCTTTTTGTGATCACAAACTTACATTACTCGAGAGGCGCTCAATACGTGCAAACTTGGCCATGTAATCACTACAATTGTTCAGTTGTTATGTCTTTGAGATGTAAAATCTCACAAATTAAGCACACTAAAGATGGTTGATTCCTTTCCTCGTTGCTTAACATTTTCACCAACTCAAGACAGTCTGATTCAAAAATCATCAGGGTGCCTGTGCTGCACGATTGTAGGGAAGATGTCATGCCTTTCATGCAGGTTGTTGTTTCTGCTTCAAGGGCCAAGGAGCAAATGTGTATAAATCTTCCGGAGCTAAACAATATTTCACCGTCATGACTGTCTTTTTTTTAGAAAAAGAGGATGACCTCCGGCATCTGCATCTGGAAGCACTCGGGAGACCTAAGGAAGGGGAAGTGAGGAGATCACTCCATACCGACGCCTCCAAGGAGGGGAACGACGCCCTCAGGCGTCGCCGTTGGCGCGGCCGGTCATGTCCGGCTAGGGATTTCACCCGAACTAGATCCCCGCCACCACCAGCGCCTACTGTACAGAACCGGCGACCAAGAGAAGTGTGGCCCAACCAGGTTGGCCCGCATGCTGAACAGGGGAGGAGGGGAGGCGCCAGATCGCGCGCACCGACCGCCGCAGAAGCCGCCGCCAGCCACCATCGATCATCGGGATCCCGCCGCCCGTGTGGCCAGGACGCAAGATCTATCGCCCGCACAGCTGCTCGCCGGAGCCTGCCGTGCCTCGCCAAAGGAGCCGTCGCTCCAGATTCGGGACTCCCCACGCAGGCAGGGTAGCCGAGGCCCCGCCGCCATCATCCGTGGCACCCCGGGCTTGCCCGACGGCTGCCTCAAGCAGCGCCGAGGAGGGTGGCGAGGCGGGGAGGGAGCCGTGGCGGCGCAGCTAGGGTTTCCCCGCCGCTGCCGGGGGAGGCGACACAGGGGTCGCGGGAGGGGTTAGGGTCACGAGAGGTGTAAGTCCAATTGATCAATGAATTTCCCCACCGTCATGACTGTGAAGTACTCCCTCCGTTCGGAATTACTTGTTTCGGAAATTGATGTATCTAGAATTGAAATACATCTAGATACATCCATTTCTGCGACAAGTAATTCCGAACGGAGGGAGTAACATACTAATGCCATCACTCCTAGAAGATGTATCAAAGGATCCATCCATGTTAGTTTTGCTCACCCTATGAGTAGAGCTACCCAGGGAAGATTTTCAACAGAGAAAGGCATGATAGGAAGATGCAATATAGTGCCTTTGCCTCGCGAAATACACTTGTGTTTCTGGTTGTATATGCACTCTATACGGGGATTTTTTTAATATTTTACTGAAAAGTCAAAATAGGTAAGAACTAGAACATTGCTATACACACGACGCCATGTGCACGATTTATGGACGACAATGTTAATCAAGCCGTTGGTGTTGGAAAGCAAACTTCAATACATCACTGGTAGAAAAAGGGCCTGTTGTCCCGGTTCGTAAGGGCCTTTTGTCCCGGTTCCTGAACCGGGACTAAAGTGTCGGTACTAATGCCCTGTCCCTTTAGTCCCGGCTCAATCCAAAACCGGGACAGATGGGCCTCCACGTGGCCTGTGCACGGAGCCCAGGCAGGAGACCCTTTGGTCCCGGTTGGTGGCACCAACCGGGACCAATAGGCATCCACGCGTCAGCATTTCTGTGGTTGGGGTTTTTGTTTTTTTTTAAAGGGGGGGGTGTTTGGGGGTTTTGGGGGGTTAATTTAGGTGTTTCGTATATTGTGTTAGCTAGCTATAATTAATAGAGAGAAGTGTCCTCTCTTATGTCCGTGCTTGGTCGACGCTACGTACTATACATATGTATAGAGAGGACTAGACACACTAGCTAGCTAGTAAGCAAACGTAGGAAACAGAAGATCGTCATGAACATATATGCATACAGAGAGAAGTGATATCGACCACCTCTCCTTCTCCGAGAGATTGGTCGAACAACAAGTTCTCGTATATCTATCCGACACTACGGGCTACATATATACAATAATTATCTCTTACAAATATAATCATACAGACTCATGGTCCACATAGTATTCTCCGTCTTCAGCGATCATGTGGTCAAGAAAGAATGCGCCAATTCCTCTTGAATTGCTCGCATGCGAGCTGGTGCTAGGAGTTCATCCCGCTTCCGAAACATCTAATTTGAAGAAGGGGGTCAATACATATATATATGAATGAATGAAACTCAACACAAATGATGGTAATAAAATAAAATTGTGAATGTTGTTATTTACATACTTCATATTGCTCGTCAGTGTAGCCCCGCTCACAGGTCGTGTGGCGGATGGACTCGCAAACGTAGTATCCACAGAAATCATTCCCTTGTTCCTGCCACAACCACTTTACAAGAAATAGAGGTGAATCAAACTGATAAGAAAGAATGTCAAATGGTATTGATGAAACTAGCGCTTGAATCAATAGGAGATGCGCGGAACATGCTACTATAATACTTACTTTCGGGTGTCTAAATTGCTGCTTCTTCGGGAGTCCTGGAGCTTTTTTGGAGATTTTTTTCCAAACCCTGCCAGACAAAGAAAACAATTACTTGATATATCAGGAAATGAACAAAGTTGCTGATATGGTGGATAATGATCGATTTAACTTACTTCTCGAGCATTTGAGTCATGTCCGCATAGTCCTGGGGATCTTTTCGTTTTGAGTCTAAGACGGTTACTAGTCCCTGCTCAAGCTTAATCTCTAGGAGAATATAGTGGTAACTGCACACACATGCATAACTCATCAATTACATTACTATAACCTTGACTAATATATAAGGGAAACCGAATACGCACAAGACAGTAACACTCACTTGAAGTTGTAAGGAAAGAGTATTATATCTTTGTTTTCATTTATTACCAACGATCGTAGCAAGTTGGCCTCGGTATCTGCGGCACGAAATTTAACCTGAGTTGCATCTATGAGATATGTGTTAATGAACCCAATATCACCGACTTGTCTTTTCTTCAATTCGGCGATCTTCAATCTGCATAATATAGTAAGGATGATTAAAAATACATGCAATGAAAGAGCTGAGCTATATAGAGAGACTTAATGACAGAAGTAGTACTACTTACAGACAGTAGCAGGTGACCGTTGTTTTATCGAGGGCCAATTGATTGAAAAACTGAAAGAACTCCTCAAATGGAACAGGCAACAGTTCAATTCCAACGAGGTCATGCTCCTTTTTAACTTTCACATACAAAGTACTCCTCCCCCCAGAGTCTCTGCAGATTTTCAAGTACCAATCATGCAATCTTCGCATCATCGTTGATAGAGATCTTTCATCTTTGACGAGAGGCTTCCCGTACTCATATCTTTGTATCTGCACCTCCATGAAATCATAATGTACATCATCGGTAAGGTAATCGCCAAGATTGCTATAACCGGGCACCATCCTCGGATCATTAGCGAATTTGTCGCTAGGCACCTTGAGCGGGGGGCACGATTGCTTCGCTTGTTCGCCAAGCTGGGCAATTTGTTTCCCAGCTCGTCGTTCTTTCAGCCTTTGATCACTGACAGTACTTCCCGACCACTCCGCTTCGGCAAATTCCTTTCCAATAATGCGCTCATAGTTTCCTTTCGGCGGAGACTTGGGTGGTTTTGTCAGGGCAGCCAGAGTGCGCTTCGCTTTCACCGGATCTACCTTCTCCTCCGGAGGTGGATGTTTCTTTGCTTTCACCCCTTCAAAGTAGTTCCTCACTTCTTCTCGTGCGATCTCGGCGTTCTCCTCCGGGGTCCTCTCGTATGGTAACTTCTTTGGAGTCTTCAGAGAAGTACCGAATCTGTATTTCCTCCCGCCTCTGGCTATACTGCTAGACGCCGGCAGAGCAGACGGAGCGGTTGTCTTCTTTACTTGCTTACGAGGCGGAGGAGAAGGACCACGACACGCCGGAGCAGCCGGAGCGGCGGCAGGTCTCTTCCGCCCTTGCTGACGAGGCGGAGAAGGAGGAGGCTGGCTGCTCGGGCGCGTCGGCGCAGGCGGAGAAGGAGGCGGAGTGCCGCTACGCGCCGGAGAAGGAGCCGTTCGAGTGCCCTGATCGTCACTCGCCGGAGGAGGAGGCGGTGGAGGAGGCGGAGTGCCCTGACTTGCCAGAAGAGGAGGAGGAGGTGGAGGCGTCCAGTTCGAAAGGTTGATGAGCTCCTTCCGCCATAGGCATGGAGTCTTTAGAGCAGACCCCAGCCTAGTCTCCCTTTCACCGGTAGGGTGGTCAAGCTGGAGGTCCTCAAATCCCTCCATTATTTCATCCACCATCACTTCTGCTTTGACATGCACTTCCTTTGCTGCAAATGACATATGTCTCCCTGACCAGTTACTGCATCTTTTCACAAACCTCTCCATGATGGGATGGAATTTTCCGTCTTTCATTCTTCCATCAGGTGTAGGGAGACCCAAGTATTTGCTTTCAAAAGTTGAGCTCTCAACTTCTAGAATCGCACGGATCCCTGCTTGAGAGTCATTTGGGCACTTCTTGCTGAATAGTAACGAGCACTTGTTTGTGCTTAGGAGTTGCCCAGTGCTCCTTTGGAATGTGGTGAGAGTCTCCTCGATCACCGTGGCTTGATCAGCCGTCGCCTTGAAGAAAAGTAAGCTGTCATCTGCAAAGAGGAGGTTAGTGATGCCCAGGCTCCCACGGGCTACTTTTAGCGGAGTAATCCTTCCGGTTTCTGTTTCTTTGTGTAGAAGGCGGTTCAAACCCTCCGCCACGAACAAGAATAAGTATGGACTTAGTGGATATCCTTGCCTCAACCCTCTCGTGGATTTAAACCTTTCTAGCAATTCCCCGTTAAGTCTCACTGTGTATCTCACGGATCGTATACATGTCATGATCCATCCCCTCCATTTGTTACTAAATCCATACTTCTCTAGAGCCCCTTCCAGGAAATTCTAGTCTACCCTGTCATAAGCTTTTGCCAAATCCAACTTGTAAGCGCAGTGTGTGTTCTAGGCCACCTTACCATGTTGAATTTTGTGAAAACACTCAAAAGCGATCAGTGCATTATCTGTAATCATGCGCCCCGGGATAAAAGCACTTTGTGTTTCTGAGATTAGCTCATCCAGGAAGGGTCGCAGCCAGTTGACTAAGCACTTAGAGATCACCTTATAAATCACGTTGCATAAGCTTATTGGTCTGAAGTCTTTTAGGCTCCATCGGTCATTACCTTTAGGTATCAACACAATAACCATATCGTTTAGGCCCTCTGTCATCTCGCCGTTTTGAAAGAAAGTATGCACAGCTAACACCACCTCTGATTTGAGGACGTCCCAATTTCTCTGGAAGAACCGAGCATGAAACCCATCTGGATCGGGTGCTTTAAGTGGCCCAATTTGGAATAATGCGTCGCTAATTTCTTTCTCTGTGAAATCCCGGTCTAGCTGCTCATTCATATCATCGCTAACCATCCTTGTGAATAAGCTCAGCAGCTCTTGCGGTACTACCTTTTTATCCTCTGTATATAACTCTTTGAAGAAATCAGTGGACATTTTTTTGGAGAACCTCTCTTTCTTCTACCCACTGGTCGTGCCCGTTCTTCAGTTTCATGATGGTGTTTTGCTTCCTTCTCCAAGTGGCTTGTCGATGGAACCACTCTGTATTCCTCTCCCCCTCTTGTATGTATGTTGCTCTTGACCTTTGTCTCCACAAAATCTCCTCTCTCAGCAGCATTTCGTCCAGTTATGCCGATGCCTTCCGGATCTCTCTGTCATTTGCTTCGCAAGGTGGTTTTTGCAGGAGCCACTTCAGCCATTTTCGAAGTCTGCCAATCTGTCAAGTTATGGATCCAATCCTTGTTGCACTCCATTTACTCAAACTCTGCTGCATATCCTATATTTTCTTCTGAATATCTACTAGGTTTGCCGCCGCACCCGTTTTCGTCCAACATTCCACTATCGTGGACTGTAGCGATGTTTCCCTCTCCCATAAAGCCTTGTATCGGAAATCTCTTTTCCTTTTGTATTCCATCTTGCATCCGAACTGCAGCAAGAGTGGTAAGTGGTTTGATCTCGTAGAGCAGAGGTGCTCAATGTGTGCATTCTGAAATTTCCTAGACCAGCCCGGCGAAGCAACCCCCCTGTCCAATCTAGCCTTCACATTACCCCTCCCGATCTGTTTGTTATCATAAGTCCAATCCGGTCCGCGGTACCCCCGATCATGTAGGTTGCACTAGCTTAAAACCTCCCTAAAATCCACCATGTTCCTCTCTGACCTTCTAGCACACGAGAAGTGCTCACTTTGCCACAAAGTTTCAGTGAAGTCTCCGATCACCATCCATGGTGCATCTGAGACGTTTGTCAGCCTCTTCAGCAAATTCCACATGTGATATCGTTCATGTGATTTTGGCTTGCCGTAAACAAAGGTGTCCCTCCACCACTGGTCATTAGGGCTGTTGCGAATCAACACATCAATATAGCGCGGACCAACTAAGAGCTTTTTTATTTCAACAAGGTCATCCCAATACAAGGTGATCCCTGCCTCTTTCCCTACTCCATCGTGTAACATGTAGTTCTTAAGGCCAAGCATCCCTCTAAGACTGCTAACCCTCTCTTTATTCTGCCTAGTTTCTAAGAGGAAGACGATGGACGGGCGATGTGTGCCAACAAGGCACAACAACTCTTGATCTGTCCGGGGCTGCCCCAGGCCCCGGCAGTTCCAGCTTAGTATCCTCATGGCTCCTGACGGGCGCTTTCCTCCGCGCCCGTCAGTTTACTGGGAGCCCCTGGCCCGGTTGCTTCCTGTGCCTCCTCATTCCCATCATCCACCATCTTCTCAGTGCCCTCTGCTCCCTTCTGTTTCTTGTGGCATTCTACCGTTGGCCCATCTGGTTGCATCTCTTCTATGCCCGCTGCAGCCTTGTACACTCCACTCTTTCCCAGCATCGTGTTCTCTGATCTGCCCGGCGGCTTCCCATTCTTCCCTCCTGTGTTCTTTTTGTTCCGTCCCTGCCTGAGATCACGGCCTGCATGCTGTATGGTGCCGTATCAACTTGGTTTACACGCCCCTCTAGTGCCTCAGTGGATTGCATGTCTCCCGCTTTAGCTTCAGGCTTGCATGGTGATTTTCACCTGCCTCTTTTGCTGCCCCATCCCTCTTTCTGTTCTTCTATTCCTGTCCCACAACCCTGTTTCTTCAAGGCCTCCTCTGACAGAGCAGCCATGTCGTGCATACTCGTCGTCCACTGCACAGCCGGCTCAAAACCCGGCAGAAACTCCAGACTCTGAACGCTGTTTGCTGGTTCCTGACAAGGCAACACTGGGGTGTTGTTGCTGTCACCTCCTTCCCCAGCGGGCTTGCTATCCAACGCCATCAGTTGTTCGGGTTTGGTCTCTGTGTCCTGCTTGTTCTTTTTTCTCGCTCCCGGTCCAAGCTTGAGTGCCTGAACCGCAACAATAGCCTCCTACACCAAGGGATCTACCAACACGTCATCTGGTACATCTCTGTATTTTTCTTCGGGTAGCTTTGGCGGTACAGATCTTGCCTCCTTTGGGGTCTTGGAGTCGAAGTGGAGGAATCTTCTAGCGCTGGCTGTCTCTCGTACAACAAAGCCCCCTCTGCTACTGCTCCTTTTAAAAGGGGAGGCACGCATCGCTGCCGGATACCTCATCTTCTGGAGGTTTCTCGGTAGCTTACATTCACGTTGGCCATGCCCTAGGAGTCCACAAAAGCTACATAATCGAGGAAGCCTCTCATACTTTACATGTAGGCGATACACCACATCCTCTGCAAAGTCATGGAACTCTAGCTTGCTACGGAGAGGTTCATTGACATCATGTTGGATACGGATTCTAATCGACTCACCCCAGATCCCACCCTCCGTATCTGCATCAACCACAATAACCTCTCCAAGTTCACCCCCAATTCGGCGCGCTACCTGCTCGAAGAACATGATCGGCGTGGCGTCGAAGATGCGTGCCCAGATCAGCATGTGGGCGACCTCCACATCCCCGGGTCTGGCGCTTCCTTCCACGGCCACCATGAGGAACGGGTCGCCCCGGTATGTCCAGGGGCCATTGTTGAGGATGAACTTCAGGTCGCCTTCCCTCTCGAACTCAAGCAAGAACATGTTGTTCTTTAGGGGCGAGTAATTGAGGCGCCCCCTCAGTCCCCACTTGTTCTTCAGATCTTGGAAGAGCCCGCCCACGCTGAAGAGATGGACAGAGAAGAAGAGGCCGATGGCGATTCACCTTGACCTCATGGCCGCCCTCTCCTTGGACAGATCCAGGCTGACGACATGGGCTTGCTGCCTTCCCATGTCAACAGGGAACGCAGGTACAACCACATGGCCCTCGCTTGCATCGCCGGTTCCCTGGGCCGTCGGCACTCCCTGCGCCACAGGGGTGCGGTACAAGTCACCCCGATCTCGGGACAAGGCGCCGCGCTCCAACGGATGCGAGCCCAGCCCGCCCTTCTCGCCTGTCGCCGCAGCCTTGCCTGCTCCCTGACCTGCCATAGTTGCTTCGAGCACTTTCAAGGTGGTGTGATGAGGGTTGTGTGAGTTGTTGTTCTCATCCTGTGGATCTCTTATACTCCAGTCCCCCCTGTTGATGCATGGCACCTCCTTACAGGTTTCTGATACGTCTCCAACGTATCTATAATTTTTGATTGCTCCATGCTATATTATCTTCTGTTTTGGATGTTTATGGGCTTTATTATACACTTTTATATGTTTTTTGGGACTAACCTATTAACCCAGAGCCCAGTGTCAGTTTCTGTTTTCTCCTTGTTTTAGAGTATCGCAGAAAAGGAAAATCAAATGGAGTCCAATTGACCTGAAACTTCACGGAACTTATTTTTGGACCAGAAGAAACCCAGAAGACTTGGAGTGCACGTTTGGGGATCAACGGGGAAGCCACGAGGTAGGGGGCGCGCCCACCCCCCATGGCCGCGTCGTCCACCCTCGTGGGCCCCTCGTGGCTACCCTGACGTACTTCTTCCGCCTATATATATCCATATACCCTCAAACGATCGGGGAGCATAATAGATCGGGAGTTCCGCTGCCAGAAGCCTCCGTAGCCACCGAAAACAAATCTAGACCCGTTCCGGCACCCTGCCGGAGGGGGAATCCCTCTCCGGTGGCTATCTTCATCATCCCGGTGCTCTCCATGACGAGGAGGGAGTAGTTCTCCCTCGGGGCTGAGGGTATTGTAACACCCTCGATGCGACTATATCTCCCACGTGTCGAGGCACGACTTAGAGGCATAATCGCATTGAAGGCATATGTCGCAAGTGAGGTAATCTTCACACAACCCATGTAATACATAAGGGAAAGAGATACATAGTTGGCTTACAATCGCCACTTCACACAATTACATGAATAACCATTACATCAATCAAATACACTCATGGTCCGACTACGGAACCAAAATAAAAGAAGAACCCCAAATGCGACAAAGGTCCCCGATCGACCCCAACTGGGCTCCACTACTGATCAACTAGAACGAAACAACACAAAGGGCAAGATCTTCATCGAGCTCCTCCTGAGCTTGGTTGCGACATCTGCACGAACTCATCGGCACCTGCAAGATGGTTTTGGAAGTATCTGTGAGCCACAGGGACTCAGCAATCTCGCACCCTCGCGATCAAGACTATTTAAGCTTATGGGTAACGTAAAGGTATGAGGTGGAGCTGCAGCAAGCGACTAGCATATATGGTGGCTAACATACGCAAATGAGAGCGAGAAGAGAAAGCAAGGCACGGTAGATAAAGTATGATCAAGAAGTGATCCTGGACTACCTACGTCAAGCATAACTCCAACAACCGTGTTCACTTCCCGGACTCCGCCGGAAACAGACCATCACGGTTACACACGCTGTTGATTCATTTTAATTAAGGTCAAGTTCAAGTTTTCTACAACCGGACGTTAACAAATTCCCATCTGCCCATAACCGCGGGCACGGCTTTCGAAAGATCAAATCCCTGCAGGGGTGTCCCAACTTAGCCCATCACAAGCTCTCACGGTCAACGAAGGAATAGACCTCCACCCGAGATGTTCCGATCAGACTCGGTATCCCGGTACAACAAGACATTTCGACAGGGTAAAACTAAACCAGCAACACCGCCCGAATGTGCCAAAAAATCCCGATAGGAGCTACACATATCTCTTTCTCAGGGCACACTCAGATGAGCCACACGTCGGGTAAGCCAGCCCAGAGTTGCCCCTGGTAGCCTCGGACATCGCTCAGTTGGACCAACACTTAGAGAAGCACTGGCCCGGGGGGGGGGGGTTAAAATAAGATGACCCTTGAGTCCGCGAAACCCAAGGAAAAAAGAGGCTAGGTGGCGAATGTTAAAACCAATGTTGGGCATTGCTGGAAAAGCTTTACTTAAGGCGAACTGTCAAGGGGTTCCCATTATAGCCCAACCGCGTGAGGAACGCAAAATCCGGGAACATAACACCGATATGACGGAAACTAGGGCGGCAAGAGTGGAACAAAACACCAGGCATAAGGCCGAGCCTTCCACCCTTTACCAAGTATATAGATGCATTAATTAAATAAGATATATAGTGATATCCCAACAAGTAAACAAATGTTCCAACAAGGAACGGCCTCCAAACTTCACCTGCAACTAGCAACACTATAAGAGGGCTGAGCAAAGCGGTAACATAGCCAATCAACGATTTGCTAGGACATGGTGGGTTAGAGGTTTAACATGGCAATTTGGGAGGCTGACAAGCAAGTGGTAGGCATCGTAGCATTGGCATAGCAAAGAGCAAGCAAACTAGCATAGCAAAGATAGTAGTGATTTCGAGGGTGTGATCATCTTGCCTGAAATCCCGCAAGGAAGAAGAACGAGTCCATGAAGAAGACAAACAGACGTAGTCAAATGGATCCTCACAAACGCAACGTTAACGGAACCAACCCGAAGAAGCAACACCGGAAAGAAACAAACAAACATGGTAAACCACCACCACATAGACATGGCATGATGCACAAACAATTATGATGCATGTCCGGTTTAATGAGGCATGGCATGGAAAAGTGCACAAACAATCCTACAAATTAAGTGGAGCTCAAATATGCAACGGGTTGCATATTGACAAAACACCACATCAATTATTTAGTTCGATCTCGTTTATGTACCCAACAATATTAAATGTTGATTAACATGGCAAGAGGTGAAGCACAACAAAACTACCTATCTAGGCAAGTTTAAATGAGGCCGGAAGCAACGAACAACAATTCCGGTAATTCCCCATATGCAAAAATTAGGTTTGGTACTGTTCTGCCCTAAACACAATTTTAGAGTTGTTAAACATGCAAAATGAGTGCACCATGTTAAACTAGGCAAAATTCTACCCCATTTACATATAAAGTTTATTTAAATCGGAGCTACGGTTATTTAGTTATGAATTAAATCATTTTAGCATGGCATAGGAGCAAATTTAATCAAACATCATTTTAAACATTTTAAACATAGATGAAAGTTGCATATTATTAATCTATACAAAATTCTGAGCAAGTTTCATATATAAATCATTTTAATCCGATGCACCATTTGTGAGTTACTAAATGCATGAACTAGGGGGATTAAACTGTAAAACTGCAATCTCTGGAAAAATAGGAAAATCCCAGGGGCTGGAAAAAAAACACATGACGGGCTGAATCTGGGCAAGCCCACAGCAGGAAGGGAAAAAAATAGAGGCGGCGCTGGGTGGCGGATCACCCATGGCCCTGGCCCAGTCGGTGTAGAGGTAGGCCGGCGCGGAGAGAGGGCAGGCTGAGGCGGGGGCTGGTGCTCTGGATGCGGCCCACACGGCTGGCGAAGGGAGTTGGGCCTGGGAGGCCACGGCCCACGCGAGAGGGATCTCGTCCCCGACCTCCCGCCGAGGCCGAGGCGAGCCATGGTGGCGGCAGAGTCCGGTGGCCTGAGGCGGCGGGGCGAGGCGGATCCGGCAGGCGGGCACGGCGGGGACCTGCGGAAATGGACGGATCCGGGCACGGGGACCCCGGATCTGGCCGCGGTGGTGAAGATCCGGCGACGAACGAGGTGGCGGCGGGGAACTCTGGCCTGGGGTCGAGGCGCGGTTGGAGGCGGGCGGCGAGTGGCGTCGGCGGGCGGCCGGCGTCGAGACGGCGTGCGGCGACGCAAGGGAGGACCGGGCGGCGCGGATCCGGCCTCCCCGTGGGCTCGGGCGGCAGCGTTGGATGGGCCGCGGGGGCCGGTTGTGGGCTCTCCGGGCCCGGCGGCACGGCGAAGTGGGCACCGAGCGTCGGCGAACCAGACGATGACACGTGGCGGTGGCTGGGCTGGGCGGACGTTGTCCGGTCCGCTCCGGACACGTCCGTCGGTGCGGGGTGGTTTTAGGGTTTCGAGAGGGGGTGAGAGATCCAAAAACCGGCGGGGGGGGGCTATTTATAGAGGTAGAGGGAGCTAGGAAGCTCCAAATGAGGTGCTGTTTTCGGCCACGCGATCATGATCGAACGACCGAGATGATGGAGCAGAGTTAGGTGGGTTTTGGGCCAAATTGGAGGGGTGTTGGGCTGCAACACACACGAGGCCTTCTCGGTCCCTCGGTTAACCGTTGGAGTATCAAACGAAGTCCAAATGATACGAAACTTGACAGGCGGTCTACCGGTAGTAAACCAAGGCCGCTTGGCAAGTCTCGGTCCGATCCGGAAATGTTTAACCCCCACACAAGAAAGAAATCTAAAAATGACCACCGGAGGAGAACGAAGCGCCGGAATGCAAAACGGACAACGGGGAAAATGCTCGGACGCATGAGATGAATGCGTATGCAAATGAAATGCGCAAGATGACATGATATGCAATGCATGACACGCAAGCAATGACAAGGCAACAACAGCGAATAACTGAACAACACCTGGCACATCGGTCTCGGGGCGTTACAACAATCCACTACGAGAGGATCTCGTCCCGAGATCTGGAATGGCACCGGAGGGAAAACGGAAGAGAAAGAGAAGAGGTAATCCAAGTTGCTTCTTTGACAAACGAGTGATACCAAGAACCTTGGGAGGTTGAACAAATTCGAGAAAAGAATACAACGAAGGTGAACAAAGTCGGAAACACTCTGTTAGAAACGAGGGACAAGAGCATTGCAAAAACCATGAGGTTGAAGGGAAGATATATATAGAAAAACACTCCGATTAAGGAAGGGGATCAAGGAAGACCAAAATTCGGGCAGCACTCCGATTGAAAAGAGAGGAATTGAATAAGAACTTGATAAGGAGATAGAACTTGAAAAGAGGGCACGACACTCCGGTTAAAAGGATAGGCACGAAAAGAACATGATCCTGATAGAACGAAAAGATGGGTTGAAGAGAGCAACATCAGAAAGCCTCCGGAACAAAAGAATAGAAGATAGATAATTGAACTAAGAGAACTGAGAAGAAAATGCCAATTTCTGCCACAAAAAAGTTTGAAAAGGCATCTTTAGGAGAAGGGTCGAATGGAGTTGTTGGAAAAAAACCCAACAACGAAAAGAATAAGTTTGTAGTGGGCTTATGGAAAACATCTCAAAACTATGAGGTGAAATTCTGCCACTAACAGAAACGATATATTGGATTGATATCAAACAAGGAGACGAGAAACTTAGCACCGGAAGGATATATGAAGAACTTGGGTCATTATAAGCACCATTATAGCAACAATCCTTAGGGAAGGCTTTAGGTGAAATATAACCCAAGATAACTCCAATGGCAAGATTGATGGATTTAAAATATCTCATTCTTAACAGCATGTGAATCATGAAACATTAACTCGAGTTATTAAGAATGACATAATACCACCTCTATTGATACGGAAGGAAGAATTGCACTCCGGATTGCAAGATGAAGAAAACTTGAGCTTATTAACAAAGAATCTCGATGAACACTTCGAGAAGGAATATAAATCCTTGATGAACCATCATGTAGAACCTTCATGAAGAACTCCGGTAACCAAAATAATGACGAAAGAAAAGGAAGTTGAAAACACAAGGTGAAACCTTGTAATGCTTTAGATGTATCTCCGAGATGATATAATTGCGAGAGCTTGGAACTCCGGAAAAGAAAGAAAAGCACTTGAAACCCAAGAATTTAATCATCGTGAAGAAACTCTGGAAGAAAAGATTAACATAATGATGAAACAAGAATAAGAATTATGTTATGCGTATCCTTCACCAATTTAAATTGATGACAATCAACGGATTTGGCACACTACTTATTCTCGTATCAAGGATTAAGAGAGCTATAACATAAACTTGAGAATGTCTTCAACGAACCACCGGTAGGATTAAAATGACCAAAGGAAGGATAAGAACAACATCGGGATGAATTAGCAAATTAAAGAAAATCCTTGAGAGAATTTAGATATAAGAGAACGAAGAGATGACGAGCTGATTAAAGAACACTTGAACGATGCACCGGTAAGATTGGAGAATGACAACTGAAAGCTGAGAATGAATGCATCTGAATTGATGGACTCCGGATAATCAAACTAAAAATACTCTGAATTACTCCGGATGGGTGAAAAGAATTCCCACGATCAAAATAATAACGAGAGGATGGCAACAAGCTAGAATCACGAATCTTGAAGAGAATGGAGCAAGATGTGGAGGAAAAACTCTTCTTCGGTCTCCAAAATCTGAGAATTATGATGAGAAACACCACCCTGAATTGTTGAGGCACCGGAATAAAGAAGAATATAAAAGTTGAATCAACGATGAAAAGATTTTACAGATCTTGAGAAGACATTTGACTGATGATAAATCATTCTTACGTCAAACTTCGAAAAGAATTTGAGGATAGCTCCGGGAAAAGAAGAAGAGTCGGGTAAGATCCTGGGAAAAAACCTGTGGGTTAGGGCCCACTCAAGGAAAACACCGTTGAAATGATTTAAAGAGAGAGATTGCACCGGTTAAACTAAATGGTTTGAATACGATAACAACCTCGAAAGATCTTGAACGAATGCAGGGTGGAAAACATGAATCTTCTGAGATATCTTGAGCACTCCAGAACAATTGAATAGCGAGAGGTGAATGATTAAGAATTGCACCGGTAAGAAAAAGGTATTTGCAACGAGGAAAGGATATAATTGTCAAAGCTTAAATTGAAACCACCGGAGAAGAAAAAGAATGAATAATGATGAACTAGAAGCTTCGTTAAAATCTTCATAAGAATCACCGAATAAGAATATTGAAGGAAAAGAATGGAGAGGCTTTCCATAAATAAAGGATACTTGGATAAGAAATCTGAATCATTGGAGAAAAACAAAGGGAGGGAGGGTGGGAAAAACAAAGGCAACTTGGAGACAGAAGAAATGAACACCGTTGAGAAAAACTGAGATTGAATCTTGCGGATGTTGAAAATGAACGGATCCACTTGAAGAGAAGCACACCGATTAAAAGGATTGACATGACAAACTCGATGGTCGAGAAGGATTAATATTCACATAGAAGTATGAGAACACCACTTGGAAGGTATGGAATCAACACTTGACATTGAAGCAACTCGAATACCACAACTCAAAACAAAACAAAGGATTGGCTTGCAGAGTAAGCCGGAACAAACATATGATAGAGATTTCGTTCGAAGTTTTTGTGGTGGGGCCTACACAGGCTCGATCGTACAGCACCATCATGTACAAGGCAGTGCACATGACATACGAAGCGTCCCCGAGTCGGCATAGCCAAGGACTCTTTAAGACACAACGAGACCACTGTAAAATCGACCGTGAATAGGCGGACCACTAGACGTCGAACCCCAATTTCATATCATACATCTGTCGGAAAGATATCCTAAGAGCTACTTGAATTCCCACTTATGAAACTCCCGAAATTTTCCGGTTATGCAATCAGGTGTTGGGGATACAGGGGAAGCATAATATCTCACCCAAACTAGCAAATCCTACATCCAGCTGTATCCATCCTTCAACACATAACCAAGAAACCTTCGGAAATCATCTACCTCAACCTTCGAAAAGCATCCGTTATACAAGTTATGGCGATACTCCCGAACTCCCGCCCCAGTACTGGGTGGTGTCGAGGTTATCTCACCAACGAACTGCATAAAAGAGATTTTCGATGTCGGCGTACTAAACTCAGGTATTCCAGAACTGCAACGATAAAATTATGACGACAACACCTCAGAACTCAACTCCCCGGGACACTTCCACAAAACCCCTGACAGGAGGCACCAAGACAGTATTCTCATCATAAATCCATCGGAACGATTCCAAGATACCCGCGTGATCCTAAAAAAAAATTTAGTGAAATTTGAGAAGAGAATAGTCAAAACTCTACGTCAGGATGCCTTACCAGAGCGATGAGGAGACTGGGAAGTAAAAAGAATTCCTAAACTCTCGATATATAGTTCCTAAATGACTCAAAACATTTTTCTAGACACAACTCGGCCGCTAAAAAACGATCAAGCAATGGGGCTCCTAAGGTCGGGGAAGGCTCTGATTACCAACTTGTAACACCCTCGATGCGACTATATCTCCCACGTGTCGAGGCACGACTTAGAGGCATAATCGCATTGAAGGCATATGTCGCAAGTGAGGTAATCTTCACACAACCCATGTAATACATAAGGGAAAGAGATACATAGTTGGCTTACAATCGCCACTTCACACAATTACATGAATAACCATTACATCAATCAAATACACTCATGGTCCGACTAGGGAACCAAAATAAAATAAGAACCCCAAATGCGACAAAGGTCCCCGATCGACCCCAACTGGGCTCCACTACTGATCAACTAGAACGAAACAACACAAAGGGCAAGATCTTCATCGAGCTCCTCCTGAGCTTGGTTGCGACATCTGCACGAACTCATCGGCACCTGCAAGCTGGTTTTTGAAGTATCTGTGAGCCACAGGGACTCAGCAATCTCGCACCCTCGCGATCAAGACTATTTAAGCTTATGGGTAACGTAAAGGTATGAGGTGGAGCTACAGCAAGCGACTAGCATATATGGTGGCTAACATACGCAAATGAGAGCGAGAAGAGAAAGCAAGGCACGGTCGATAAAGTATGATCAAGAAGTGATCCTGGACTACCTATGTCAAGCATAACTCCAACAAGTGTGTTCACTTCCCGGACTCCGCCGGAAAGAGACCATCACGGTTACACACGCTGTTGATTCATTTTAATTAAGGTCAAGTTCAGGTTTTCTACAACCGGACGTTAACAAATTCCCATCTGCCCATAACCGTGGGCACGGCTTTCGAAAGATCAAATCCCTGCAGGGGTGTCCCAACTTAGCCCATCACAAGCTCTCACGGTCAACGAAGGAATAGACCTCCACCCGAGATGTTCTGATCAGACTCGGTATCCCGGTACAACAAGACATTTCGACAGGGTAAAACTAAACCAGCAACACCGCCCGAATGTGCCGACAAATCCCGATAGGAGCTGCACATATCTCTTTCTCAAGGCACACTCAGATGAGCCAGACGTCGGGTAAGCCAGCCCAGAGTTGCCCCTGGTAGCCTCGGACATTGCTCAGTTGGACCAACACTTAGAGAAGCACTGGCCCGGGGGGGTTAAAATAAGATGACCCTTGAGTCCGCGAAACCCAAGGGAAAAAGAGGCTAGGTGGCGAATGTTAAAACCAATGTTGGGCATTGCTGGAAAAGCTTTACTTAAGGCGAACTGTCAAGGGGTTCCCATTATAGCCCAACCGCGTGAGGAACGCAAAATCCGGGAACATAACACCGATATGACGGAAACTAGGGCGGCAAGAGTGGAACAAAACACCAGGCATAAGGCCGAGCCTTCCACCCTTTACCAAGTATATAGATGCATTAATTAAATAAGATATATAGTGATATCCCAACAAGTAAACAAATGTTCCAAGAAGGAACGGCCTCCAAACTTCACCTGCAACTAGCAACGCTATAAGAGGGCTGAGCAAAGCGGTAACATAGCCAATCAACGGTTTGCTAGGACATGGTGGGTTAGAGGTTTGACATGGCAATTTGGGAGGCTGACAAGCAAGTGGTAGGCATCGTAGCATTGGCATAGCAAAGAGCGACCAAACTAGCATAGCAAAGATAGTAGTGATTTCGAGGGTGTGATCATCTTGCCTGAAATCCCGCAAGGAAGAAGAACGAGTCCATGAAGAAGACAAACGGACGTAGTCGAACGGATCCTCACAAACGCAACGTTAACGGAACCAACCCGAAGAAGCAACACCAGAAAGAAACAAACAAACATGGTAAACCACCACCACCACATAGACATGGCATGATGCACAAACAATTATGATGCATGTCCGGTTTAATGAGGCATGGCATGGCAAAGTGCACAAACAATCCTACAAATTAAGTGGAGCTCAAATATGCAACGGGTTGCATATTGACAAAACACCACATCAATTATTTAGTTCGATCTCGTTTATGTACCCAACAATATTAAATGTTGATTAACATGGCAAGAGGTGAAGCACAACAAAACTACCTATCTAGGCAAGTTTAAATGAGGCCAGAAGCAACGAACAACAATTCCGGTAATTCCCCATATGAAAAAATTAGGTTTGGTACTGTTCTGCCCTAAACACAATTTTAGATTTGTTAAACATGCAAAATGAGCGCACCATGTTAAACTAGGCAAAATTCTACCCCATTTACATATAAAGTTTATTTAAATCGGAGCTACGGTTATTTAGTTATGAATTAAATCATTTTAGCATGGCATAGGAGCAAATTTAATCAAACATCATTTTAAACATTTTAAACATAGATGAAAGTTGCATATTATTAATCTACACAAAATTCTGAGCAAGTTTCATATATAAATCATTTTAATCCGATGCACCATTTGTGAGTTATTAAATGCGTGAACTAGGGGGACTAAACTGTAAAACTGCAATCTCTGGAAAAATAGGAAAATCCCAGGAGCTGGAAAAAAACACATGACGGGCTTAATCTGGGCAAGCCCACAGCAGGAAGGGAAAAAAACAGAGGCGGCGCTGGGTGGCGGCTCACCCATGGGCCTGGCCCAGTCGGTGTAGAGGCAGGCCGGCGCGGAGAGAGGGCAGGCCTAGGCGGGGGCTGGTGCTCTGGATGCGGCCCACGCGGCTGGCGAAGGGAGTTGGGCCTGGGAGGCCACGGCCCACCCGAGAGGGATCCCGTCCCCGACCTCCCGCCAAGGCCGAGGCGAGCCATGGTGGCGGCGGCAGAGTCCGGTGGCCTGAGGCGGCGGGGCGAGGCGGATCCGGTAGGCGGGCACGGCGGGGACCTGCGGAAATGGACGGATCCAGGCACGGGGACCCCGGATCTGGCCGCGGTGGTGAAGATCCGGCGACGAACGAGGTGGCGGCGGGGAACTCCGGCCTGGGGTCGAGGCGCGGTTGGAGGCGGGCGGCGAGCGGCGTCGGCGGGCGGCCGGCGTCGAGACGGCGTGCGGCGATGCAAGGGAGGACCGGGCGGCGCGGATCCAGCCTCCCCGTGGGCTCGGGCGGCGGCATTGGATGGGCCGCGGGGGCCGGTTGCGGGCTCTCTGGGCGAGGCGGCGCGGCGAAGTGGGCACCGAGCGTCGGCGAACCAGAAGATGACACGTGGCGGTGGCTGGGCTGGGCGGACGTTGTCCGGTCGGCTCCGGACACGTCCGTCGGTGCGGCGTGGTTTTAGGGTTTCGAGAGGGGGTGAGAGATCCAAAAACCGGCGGGGGGGGGCTATTTATAGAGGTAGAGGGAGCTAGGAAGCTCCAAATGAGGTGCTGTTTTCAGCCACGCGATCATGATCGAACGACCAAGATGATGGAGCAGAGTTAGGTGGGTTTTGGGCCAAATTGGAGGGGTGTTGGGCTGCAACACACACGAGGCCTTCTCGGTCCCTCGGTTAACCGTTGGAGTATCAAACGAAGTCCAAATGATACGAAACTTGACAGGCGGTCTACCGGTAGTAAACCAAGGCCGCTTGGCAAGTCTCGGTCCGATCCGGAAATGTTTAACCCCCACACAAGAAAGAAAGCTAAAAATGACCACCGGAGGAGAACGAAGCGCCGGAATGCAAAACGGACAACGGGGAAAATGCTCGGACGCATGAGACGAATGCGTATGCAAATGAAATGCGCAAGATGACATGATATGCAATGCATGACACGCAAGCAATGACAAGGCAACAACAGCGAATAACTGAACGACACCTGGCACATCGGTCTCGGGGCGTTACAGGTATGTACGGGTAGCTATGTGTTTGATCTCTCTCTCTCTCTCTCTCGTGTTCTTGAGGTGATACGATCTTGATGTATCACGAGCTTTGCCATTATAGTTGGATATTGTGATGTTTTCTCCCCCATCTACTCTCTTGCAATGGATTGAGTTTTCCCTTTGAAGTTATCTTATCGGATTGAGTCTTTAAAGATTTGAGAACACTTGATGTATGTCTTGCCGTGCGTATATGTGGTGACAATTGGATACCACGTGATTCACTTGATGTATGTTTTGGTGATCAACTTGCGGGTTCCGCCCATGAACCTATGCATAGGGGTTGGCACACGTTTTCGTCGTGATTCTCCAGTAGAAACTTTGGGGCACTCTTTGAGGTTCTATGTGTTGGTTGAATAGATGAATCTGAGATTGTGTGATGCATATCGTATAATCATACCCACGGATACTTGAGGTGACATTGGAGTATCTAGGTGACATTAAGGTTTTGGTTGATTTGTGTCTTAAGGTGTTATTCTAGTACGAACTCTAGGGCTGTTTGTGACACTTATAGGAATAGCCCAACGGATTGATTGGAAAGAATAACTTTGAGGTGGTTTCGTACCCTACCATAATCTCTTCGTTTGTTCTCCGCTATTAGTGACTTTGGAGTGACTCTTTGTTGCATGTTGAGGGATAGTTATATGATCCAATTATGTTATTATTGTTGAGAGGACTTGCACTAGTGAAAGTATGAACCCTAGGCCTTGTTTCAACGCATTGCAATACCGTTTACGCTCACTTTTATCATTAGTTACCTTGCTGTTTTTATATTTTCAGATTACAAAAACCTTTATCTACCATCCATATACCACGTGTGTCACCATCTCTTCGTCGAACTAGTGCACCTATACAATTTACCATTGTATTGGGTATGTTGGGGACACAAGAGACTCTTTGTTATTTGGTTGCAGGGTTGCTTGAGAGAGACCATCTTCATCCTACGCCTCCTATGGATTGATAAACCTTAGGTCATCCACTTGAGGGAAATTTGCTACTATCCTACAAACCTCTGCACTTGGAGGCCCAGCAACGTCTACAAGAAGAAGGTTGTGTAGTAGACACCAAGCTCTTTTTTGGCGCCGTTGACGGGGAGGTTAGCGCTTGAAGGTATATCTTTAGATCTTGCAATCGAATCTTTTTGTTTCTTGTTTTATCACTAGTTTATACTATAAAAGAAAACTAAAAAATGGAATTGAGGGTACCTCATATGCTTCATCTTTTTAATATCTTCCGTGAGAATGATGGAAAGGAAAATTGTGCCCAAGTGCTAGAAGAAGAATGCATTAGAATGTTTGGAACTAAATATTTGAATGATGAGCATGATTGCAATGTTGTTAGTATGAACTCCTTGAATATCCATGATGCTAATGATATGCAAAGCCACAAGCTTGGGGAAGCTATGTTTGATGAAGATGATATTATTTGTCCCCCAAGTTTTGATGAGAAAATTTATTATGATGAAAGCATGCCTCCTATTTATGATGATTATATTGATGAAAGTGGATTTGGAGAGGTCATGACTTAATTTAGTGATGAATCCACTATTTCGGAAGAGGTTCCAATTGATTATGAGAAAAAGTTGCTATGTGTGATGATTATTGTGATGACTTGTATGCTATAAATAATAATGATATCCATGAAACTTGTCATCATGATTTTAGTTTTCAATTGGATTATGCCTCACATGATAATTATTTTGTTGAGTTTGCTCCCACTACTATTCATGAGAAGAATTTTGCTTATGTGGAGATTAGTAAATTTTGTATGCTTGTAGATCATGAAAATAATGCTTTAGGTGATGGTTATATTGTTTAATTCATTCATGAAGCTACTGAAAATTATTATGAGGGAGAAACTTATGCTTGTAGGAATTGCAATAATATCATGTTTCCTCTCTATGTGCTTAAAGTTTTGAAGTTATGCTTGTTTTGCCCTCCTATGCTAGTTGATTATTGTTCCCATAAGTTGTTTGCTCACAAAATCCCTATGCATAGGAAGTGTGTTAGACTTAAATGTGCTAGTCATATGGTTCTTGATGCTCTCTTTATGTTTCAATTCTTATCTTTTATGTTAGCATCGTTGAAATCATCATGCCTAGCTAGGGGCGTTAAACGATAGCGCTTGTTGGGAGGCAACCCAATCCTATTCTTGTTCTTTACTTTTTTTTCTCCTGTTTAGTAATAAATAATTTATCTAGACTCTGTTATTATTGAGTTTTTATGTTTTAATTAGTGTTTGTGCCAAGTAGAACCATTGGGAAGACTTGGGGAAAGTCTTGTTAATCTTGCTGTAAAAAACAGAAACTTTAGCGCTCACGAGAACTACTGCCATTTTTATTTGGAAAGTGATATTTAGTTAATTCGTTTTGCAAATGATTAATAGATAAATTACTCACGTCCACCAATTTATTTGAGAATTTTATGAGTTCTAGAAGTATACGTTTGATCCAGATTACTACAGACTGTTCTGTTTTTGACAGATTCTGTTTTCTATGTGTTATTTGCTTATATTGATGAATCTATGAGTAGTATCGGAGGGTATGAACCATAGAGAAGTTGGAATACAGTATATATTACACTAATATAAATAAAAAATTAGTTCATTATAGAACCTAAGTGGTGATTTATTTTCTTATACTAATGGAGCTTACGAGTTTTCTGTTAAGTTTTGTGTTGTGAAGTTTTCAAGTTTTGGGTAAAGATTCGATGGACTATGGAACAAGGAGTGGAAAGAGCCTAAGCTTGGGGATTCCCATGGCACCCCCAAGATAATCAAGGAATACCAAAATCCTAAGCTTGGGGATGCCCCGGAAGGCATCCCCTCTTTCGTCTTCGTTCATCGATAACTTTACTTGGAGCTATATTTTTATTCGCCACATGATATGTGTTTTGCTTGGAGCGTCATTTTATTTTATTTATTTTTGCTTGATGTTTGAATAAAATACCAAGATCTGAAATTCTTAAATGTTAGAGAGTCTTCACATAGTTGCATAATTATTCGACAACTCATTGATCTTCACTTATATCTTTCGGAGTAGTTTGTTGTTGCTCTAGTGCTTCACTTATATCTTCTTAGAGCACGGTGGTGGTTTTATTTTATAGAAATAGATGAACTCTCATGATTCACTTATATTATTTTGAGAGCCTTAAATAGCATGGTAATTTTCTTAAATAATCATAATATGCTAGGCATCCAAGAATAGTAAAACTTTCTTATAAGTGCATTGAATACTAAGAGAGGTTTGATACTTGATGATTGTTTTGAGATATGGAGGTAATAATATCAAAGTCATGCTAGTTGGGTAATTGTGAATTTGAGAAATGCTTGTGTTGAAGTTTGCAAGTCCCGTAGCATGCACGTATGGTAAACGGTGTGTAACAAATTTGAATCATGAGGTGTTATTTGATTGCCTTCCTTATGAGTGGAGGTCGGGGACGAGCGATGGTCTTTTCCTACAAATCTATCCCCCTAGGAGCATGTGCGTAATGCTTGGGTTTTGATGACTTGTAGATTTTTGCAATAAGTATGTGAGTTCTTTATGACTAATGTGGAGTCCATGGATTATACGCACTCTTACCCTTCCATCTTTGCTAGCATCTTCGGTACCGTGCATTGCCCTTTCTCACATTGAGAGTTGGTGCAAACTTCGCCGGTGCATCCAAACCCCGTGATATGTTATGCTCTTTCACACATAAACCTCCTTATATATTCCTCAAAACAGCCACCATACCTACCTATTATGTCATTTCCATAGCCATTCCGAGATATATTGCCATGCAACTTTCCACCATTCCGTTTATCATGACACATTCATCATTGTCATATTGCTTAGCATGATCATGTAGTTGACATAGTATTTGTGGCAAAGCCACCATTCATAATCCTTTGATACATGTCACTCTTGGTTCATTGCATATCCCGGTACACCGCCGGAGGCATTCATATAGAGTCATCTTTTGTTCTAGTATTGAGTTGTAATCATTGAGTTGTAAATAAATAGAAGTGTGATGATCATCATTTTCTAGAGCATTGTCCCAAGTGAGGAATAAAAAAAGAAAAGACAAAGGCCATAAAAAAGGGAAGGCCCAAAAAAAGAGAAAGGCCATAAAAAAGAGAAGGCCCAAAAAAATGAGAGAAAAAGAGAGAAGGGACAATGCTACTATCCTTTGCCACACTTGTGGTTCAAAGTAGCACCATAATCCTCATGATAGAGAGTCTCTTCTTTAGTCACTTCCATATACTAGTGGGAATTTTTCATTATAGAACTTGACTTGTATATTCCAACAATGGGCCTCCTCAAGTGCCCTAGGTCTTCGTGAGCAAGCAAGTTGGATGCACACCCACTTAGTTTCTTTTGTTGAGCTTTCATACATTTATAGCTCTAGTGCATCCGTTGCATGGCAATCCCTACTCCTTGCATTGACATCAATTGATGGGCATCTCCCTAGCCCATTGATTAGCCGCGTCGATGTGAGACTTTCTCCTTTTTGTCTTATCCGCATAACCCCCTCATTATATTCTATTCCACCCATAGTGCTATATCCATGGCTCGCGATCATGTATTGCGTGAAAGTTTATAGGTTTGAGATTACTAAAGTATGAAACAATTGCTTCGCTTATCACCGGGGTTGTGCATGATGAGAGCATTCTTGTGTGACTAAAATGGAGCATGACTAAACTATATGATTTTGTAGGGATGAACTTTCATTGGCCATGTTGTTTTGAGAAGACATAATTGCTTAGTTAGTATGCTTGAAGTATTATTATTTTTATTTTTATGTCAATATGAACTTTTATCTTGAATCTTTCGGATCTGAATATTCATACCACAATTAAGAAGAATTACATTGAAATTATGCCAAGTAGCACTCCGCATCAAAAATTCTGTTTTTATCATTTACCTACTCGAGGACGAGCAGGAATTAAGCTTGGGGATGCTGATACGTCTCCAACGTATCTATAATTTTTTATTGCTCCATGCTATATTATCTTCTGTTTTGGATGTTTATGGGCTTTATTATACACTTTTATATGATTTTTGGGACTAACCTATTAACCCAGAGCCTAGTGCCAGTTTCTTTTTTTCCTTGTTTTAGAGTATCGCAGAAAAGGAAAATCAAACGGAGTCCAATTGACCTGAAACTTCACGGAACTTATTTTTGGACCAGAACAAACCCAGAAGACTTAGAGTGCAAGTCTGGGGATCAACGAGGAAGCCACGAGGTAGGGGGCGCGCCCACCCCCTGGGCGTGCCCTCCACCCTCGTGGACCCCTCCTGGCTCCCCTGACGTATTTCTTCCGCCTATATATATCCATATACCTAAAACGATCGGGGAGCACAATAGATCGGGAGTTCCGCCGCCAGAAGCCTCCGTAGGCATCAAAAACCAATCTAGACCCATTCCGGCACCCTGCCGGAGGGGGAATCCCTCTCTGGTGGCTATCTTCATCATCCCGGTGCTCTCCATGACGAGGAGGGAGTAGTTCTCCCTCGGGGCTGAGGGTATGTGTCGTGGAATTGTCACGGCAGATGCCCTTAGTGTCAGGACTTAGTCGCGAGGCCAACGCATCTATGTGGTAGCTTGAGAGGGGTTGAGCGGGACGAGAGACGCGATGTTTTACCCAGGTTTGGCCCATCACGGTGGAGGTAAAAGCCTACATCCTGCTTCATTGATATTGATGATGATGACCATGGTTACAAGATTGCTCTATCTCAAGAGCTGTTGTCTAAACCTAACTTGTCCAACTCATGGAACTTGTGAATCTTTTTCCCTTTTGGGGAGCCCTGCCCCTCCTTATATATGTTGGAGGGGCGGGTTAAATGTAGAGTCCTATTAGGATTAGGACTAGTCTATCTCTAATACAAACTGGATACAAGTCCAGGTCTTAGCTCCTTGTAAGATAATGTTCCTCATGCCTTTCCTCTTAAACCGGTCCACCATTAACATCCCGGTGCTCTCCATGACGAGGAGGGAGTAGTTCTCCCTCAGGGCTGAGGGTATGTACCAGTAGCTATGTGTTTGATCTCTGTCTCTCGTGTTCTTGAGGTGATACGGTCTTGATGTATCGCGAGCTTTGCTATTATAGTTGGATCTTATGATGTTTTCTCCCCCTCTACTCTCTTGTAATGGATTGAGTTTTCCCTTTGAAGTTATCTTATCGGATTGAGTCTTTAAAGATTTGAGAACACTTGATGTATGTCTTGCCGTGCGTATATGTGGTGACAATTGGATACCACGTGATTCACTTGATGTATGTTTTGGTGATCAACTTGCGGGTTCTGCCCATGAACCTATGCATAGGGGTTGGCACACGTTTTCGTCGTGATTCTCTGGTAGAAACTTTGGGCCACTCTTTGAGGTTCTATGTGTTGGTTGAATAGATGAATCTGAGATTGTGTGATGCATATCGTATAATCATACCCACGGATACTTGAGGTGACATTGGAGTACATAGGTGACATTAGGGTTTTGGTTGATTTGTGTCTTAAGGTGTTATTCTAGTACGAACTCTAGGGCTATTTGTGACACTTATAGGAATAGCCCAATGGATTGATTGGAAAGAATAACTTTGAGGTGGTTTCGTACCCTACCATAATCTCTTCATTTGTTCTCCGCTATTAGTGACTTTGGAGTGACTCTTTGTTGCATGTTGAGGGATAGTTATATGATCCAATTATATTATTATTGTTGAGAGTACTTGCACTAGTGAAAGTATGAACCCTAGGCCTTGTTTCAACGCATTGCAATACCATTTACGCTCACTTTTATCATTAGTTACCTTGCTGTTTTTATATTTTGAGATTACAAAAACCTTTATCTACCATCCATATACCACTTGTATCACAATCTCTTCGCCGAACTGGTGCACCTATACAATTTACCATTGTATTGGGTGTGTTGGGGACACAAGATACTCTTTGTTATTTGGTTGCAGGGTTGCTTGAGAGAGAACATCTTCATCCTACGCCTCCTACGGATTGATAAACCTTAGGTCATCCACTTGAGGGAAATTTGCTACTGTCCTACAAACCTCTGCACTTGGAGGCCCAACAACGTCTACAAGAAGAAGGTTGTGTAGTAGACATATGTTTCCGGGGCATAGTGATTCTGTTCCTTAATCCCACCGATCCTGTCGCCCTTACTTGGATGTGATCCCCCTCGATCATGAGGCGGATCAGCTAATTGGGCCCCGATGGCCCCTCTTTCCTTGCCCAAGCGATATCTTTCCTTTGAGCAGTTGATCAGATCCTCTCTCATCTCTCTCATCTTGTCCCGAATCTTTGTCATGCTTCGATTTGCCCCCAATTCTTGTGATTTTGCCCGATCAGCCATGCTCTCCTTCCGCTTCATTGCGTATTTTTGTATCGCTTTCCTTGTTTTGTTCCATGAATCCTTCGGTCCCAGGGAAATATGCCCTAGAGGCAGTAATAAAGTTATTATTTATTTCCTTATATCATGATAAATGTTTATTATTCATGCTAGAATTGTATTAACCGGAAACATAATACATGTGTGAATACATAGACAAACAGTATGTCACTAGTATGCCTCTACTTGACTAGCTCGTTGATCAGAGATGGTTAATTTTCCTAACCATAGACAAAGAGTTGTCATTTGATTAATGAGATCACATCATTAGGAGAATGATGTGATTGACTTGACCCATTCCGTTAGCTTTGCACACGATCGTTTAGATGTTGCTATTGCTTTCTTCATGACTTATACATGTTCCTATGACTATGAGATTATGAAACTCCCGTTTACCGGAGGAACACTTTGTGTGCCACCAAACATCACAACGTAACTGGGTGATTATAAAGGTGCTCTACAGGTGTCTCCGAAGGTACTTGTTGGGTTGGCGTATTTCGAGATTAGGATTTGTCACTCCGATTGTTGGAGAGGTATCTCTGGGCCCTCTCGGTAATGCACATCACATAAGCCTTGCAAGCATTGCAACTAATGAGTTAGTTGCGGGATGATGTATTACAAAACGAGTAAAGAGACTTGTCGGTAACGAGATTGAAACTAGGTATTGAGATACGGACGATCGAATCTCGGGCAAGTAACATACCGATGACAAAGGGAACAACGTATGTTGTTATGCGGTCTGACCGATAAAGTTCTTCGTAGAATATGTGGGAACCAATATGAGCATCCAGGTTCCGCTATTGGTTATTGACCGGAGAGGTGTCTCGGTCATGTCTACATAGTTCTCGAACCCGTAGGGTCCGCACGCTTAACGTTTCGATGACAGTTATATTATGAGTGTATATGTTTTGATGTACCGAAGGTTGATCGATGACAGTTATATTATGTTTCCGGGTAATACAATTCTAGCATGAATAATAAACATTTAGCATGATATAAGGAAATAAATAATAACTTTATTATTGCCTCTAGGGCATATTTCCTTCAGTCTCCCACTTGCACTAGAGTCAATAATTAGTTCACATCGTCATGTGATTTAACATCAATAGTTCACATCACCATGTGATTAACACCCATAGTTCACATCGACATGTGACCAACACCCAAAGGGTTTACTAGAGTCAATAATCTAGTTCACATCGCTATGTGATTAACACCCAAAGAGTACTAAGGTGTGATCATGTTTTGCTTGCGAAAGAAGTTTAGTCAACGGGTCTGACACATTCAGATCCGTAAGTATTTTGCAAATTTCTATGTCAACAATGCTCTGCACGGAGCTACTCTAGCTAATTGCTCCCACTTTCAATATGTATCCAGATTGAGACTTTGAGTCATCTGGATCAGTATCAAAACTTGCATCGACGTAACCCTTTACGACGAACCTTTTGTCACCTCCATAACCGAGAAACATATCCTTATTCCACTAAGGATAATTTTGACCAATGTCCAGTGATCTACTCCTAGATCACTATTGTACTCCCTTGCCAAACTCAGGGCAGGGTATACAATAGGTCTGGTACACAACATGTCATACTTTATAGAACCTATGGCTGAGGCATAGGGAATGACTTCCATTCTCTCTCTATCTTCTGCCGTGGTCGGGTTTTGAGTCTTACTCAACTTCACACCTTGTAACATAGGCAAGAACTCCTTCTTTGACTGTTCCATTTTTGAACTACTTCAAAATCTTGTCAAGGTATGTACTCATTGAAAAACTTATCAAGCGTCTTGATCTATCTCTATAGATCTTGATGTTCAATATGTAAGCAGCTTCACCGAGGTCTTTCTTTGAAAAAATCCTTTCAAACATTCCTTTATGCTTTGCAGAATAATTCTACATTATCTCCGATCAACAATATGTCATTCACATATACTTATCAGAAATGTTGTAGTGCTCCCACTCACTTTCTTGTAAATACATGCTTCACCGCAAGTCTGTATAAAACAATATGCTTTGATCAACTTATCAAAGCGTATATTCCAACTCCGAGATGCTTGCACCAGTCCATATATGGATCGCTGGAGCTTGCATATTTTGTTCGTACCTTTAGGATTGACAAAACCTTCTGCTTGCATCATATACAACTCTTCTTTAATAAATCCATTAAGGAATGCCGTTTTGTTTATCCATTTGCCATATTTCATAAAATGCAGCAATTGCTAACATGATTCGGACAGACTTAAGCATAGATACGAGTGAGAAACTCTCATCGTAGTCAACACCTTGAACTTGTCGAAAACCTTTTTGCGACAATTCTAGCTTTGTAGATAGTAACACTACTATCAGCGTCCGTCTTCCTCTTGAAGGTCCATTTAATCTCAATGGCTTGCCGATCAATGGGCAAGTCAATCAAAGTCCATACTTTGTTCTCATACATGGATCTCATCTCAGATTTCATGGCCTCAAGCCATTTCGTGGAATCTGGGCTCATCATCGCTTCCTCATAGTTCGTAGGATCGTCATGGTCAAGTAACATGACCTCCAGAACAGGATTACCGTACCACTCTGGTGCGGATCTCACTCTGGTTTACCTACGAGGTTCGGTAGTAACTTGATTTGAAGTTACATGATCATCATCATTAGCTTCCTCACTAATTGGTGTAGTAGTTGTTGGGGAACGCAGTAATTTCAAAAAAATTCCTACGCACACACAAGATCATGGTGATGCACAGCAACGAAAGGGGAGAGTGTTGTCTACGTACCCTCGTAGACCGCAACGGAAGCAGTGACGCAACGTAGAGGAAGTAGTCGTACGTCTTCCCGATCCGACCGATCCAAGCACCGTTACTCCGGCACCTCCAAGTTCTTAGCACACGTACAGCTCGATGATGTTCCCCGGGCTCCGATCCAGCAAAGCGTCGGGGAAGAGTTTCGTCAGCACGATGGTGTGATGACGATGATGATGTTCTACCGACACAGGGCTTCGCCTAAGCACTACAACGGTATGACCGAGGTGGAATATGGTGGAGGGGGGCACCGCACACGGCTAAGGAACGATCTCAAGGATCAACTTGTGTGTCTAGGGGTGCCCCCTTGCCCCCGTATATAAAGGAGCAAGGGGAGGAGGCCGACCGGCCAGGTGTGGCGCGCCAAGGAGGAGTCCTCCTCCTAGTAGGAGTAGGACTCCTACTAGGAGGGGGAAAGAGGTGGAGAGGGAGAAGGAAAGGGGGGGCGCCGCCCCCCTCCCCTAGTCCAATTCAGAACAGGGAGGAGGTGGCGCGCGGCCCACCTCTGGCAGCCCCTCTCTCTCTCCACTAAGGCCCATATGTCCCATTACTTCTCCCGGGGGGGTTCCGGTAACCCTCCGGCTCTCCGGTTTTCTCCGAAATCACCCGGAACACTTCCGTTGTCCGAATATAGCCGTCCAATATATCAATCTTTATGTCTCGACTATTTCGAGACTCCTCTTCATGTCCGTGATCACATCCGGGACTCCGAACTAACTTCGGTACATCAAAATGCATAAACTCATAATAACTGTCATCGTAACGTTAAGCGTGCGGACCCAACGGTTCGAGAACAATGTAGACATGACTGAGACAAATCTCCGGTCAATAACCAATAGCGGGACCTGGATGCCCATATTGGCTCCTACATATTCTACGAAGATCTTTATCGGTCAGACCGCATAACAACATACGTTGTTCCCTTTGTCATCAGTATGTTACTTGCCCGAGATTCGATCGTCGGTATCCAATACCTAGTTCAATCTCGTTACCGGCAAGTCTCTTTACTCGTTCCGTATTACATCATCTCGCAACTAACTTATTGGTTGCAATGCTTGCAAGGCTTATGTGATGTGCATTACCGAGAGGGCCCAGAGATACCTCTCCGACAATCGGAGTGACAAATCCTAATCTCGAAATACGCCAACCCAACATCTACCTTTGGAGACACCTGTAGAGCTCCTTTATAATCACCCATTTACATTGTGACGTTTGGTAGCACACAAAATGTTCCTCCGGCAAACGGGAGTTGCATAATCTCATAGTCATAGGAACATGTATAAGTCATGAAGAAAGCAATAGCAACATACTAAACGATCGGGTTCTAAGCTAATGGAATGGGTCATGTCAATCAGATCATTCACCTAATGATGTGATCCCGTTAATCAAATGACAACTCTTTGTCCATGGTTAGGAAACATAACCATCTTTGATTAACGATCTAGTCAAGTAGAGGCATACTAGTGACACCCTGTTTGTCTATGTATTCACACATGTATTATGTTTCCGGTTAATACAATTCTAGCATGAATAATAAACATTTATCATGATATAAGGAAATAAATAATATCTTTATTATTGCCTCTAGGGCATATTTCCTTCAGTCTCCCACTTGCACTAGAGTCAATAATCTAGATTATACAGTAATGGTTCTAACACCCATGGAGTCTTGGTGCTGATCATGTTTTGTTCGTGGAAGATGCTTAGTCAACGGGTCTGCAACATTCAGATCCGTATGTATCTTGCAAATCTCTATGTCTCCCACCTGGACTAGATCCCGGATGGAATTGAAGTGTCTCTTGATGTGCATGGTTCTCTTGTGAAATCTGGATTCCTTTGCCAATGCAATTGCACCAGTATTGTCACAAAAGATTTTCATTGGACCCGATGCATTAGGTATGACACCTAGATCGGTTATGAACACCTTCATCCAAACTCCTTCGTTTGCTGCTTCCGAAGCAGCTATGTACTCCGCTTCACATGTAGATCCCGCTACGACACTTTGTTTAGAACTGCACCAACTGACAGCTCCACCGTTTAATGTAAACACATATCCGGTTTGCGATTTAGAATCGTCCGGATCAGTGTCAAAGCTTGCATCAACGTAACCGTTTATGATGAGCTCTTTGTCACCTCCATATACGAGAAACATATCCTTAGTCCTTTTCAGGTACTTCAGGATGTTCTTGACCGCTGTCAAGTGATCCACTCCTGGATTACTTTGGTACCTCCCTGCTAAACTTATGGCAAGGCACACATCAGGTCTGGTACACAGCATTGCATACATGATAGAGCCTATGGCTGAAGCATAGGGAACATTTTTCGTTTTCTCTCTATCTTCTGCAGTGGTCGGGCATTGAGTCTGACTCAATTTCACACCTTGTAACATAGGCAAGAAACTCTTTCTTTGACTGTTCCATTTTGAACTACTTCAAAATCTTGTCAAGGTATGTATTTATTGAAAAAACTTATCAAGCGTCTTGATCTATCTCTATAGATCTTGATGCTCAATATGTAAGCAACTTCACCGAGGTCTTTCTTTGAAAAACTCCTTTCAAACACTCCTTTATGCTTTGCAGAATAATTCTACATTATTTCCGATCAACAATATGTCATTCACATATACTTATTAGAAATGTTGTAGTGCTCCCACTCACTTTCTTGTAAATACAGGCTTCACCGCAAGTCTGTATAAAACTATATGCTTTGATCAACTTATCAAAGCGTATATTCCAACTCCGAGATGCTTACACCAGTCCATAGATGGATCGCTGGAGTTTGCACATTTTGTTAACACCTTTAGGATTGACAAAAACTTCTGGTTGCATCATATACAACTCTTCTTTAAGAAATCCATTAAGGATTGCAGTTTTGTTATCCATTTGCCAGATTTCATAAAATGCGGCAATTGCTAACATGATTCGGACAGATTTAAGCATAGATACGAGTGAGAAACTCTCATCGTAGTCAACACCTTGAACTTGTCGAAAACTTTTTGCGACAATTCTAGCTTTGTAGATAGTAACACTACTATCAGCGTCCGTCTTCCTCTTGAAGATCCATTTATTTTCTATGGCTTGCCGATCATCGGGCAAGTCAACCAAAGTCCATACTTTGTTCTAATACATGGATCCCATCTCAGATTTCATGGCCTCAAGCCATTTTGCGGAATCTGGGCTCATCATCGCTTCCTCATAGTTCATAGGTTCATCATGGTCAAGTAACATAACTTCCAGAACAAGATTACCGTACCACTTTGGTGCGGATCTCACTCTGGTTTACCTACGAGATTTGGTAGTAACTTGATCTGAAGTTACATGATCATCATCATTAGCTTCCTCACTAATTGGTGTAGTAGTCACAGGAACAGATTTTTGTGATGAACTACTTTCCAATAAGGGAGCAGGTACAGTTACCTCATCAAGTTCTACTTTCCTCCCACTCACTTCTTTCGAGAGAAACTCCTTCTCTAGAAAAACTCCGAATTTAGCAACAAAAGTCTTGCCTTTGGATTTGTGATAGAAGGTGTACCCAACAGTCTCCTTTGGGTATCCTATGAAGACATATTTCTCCGATTTGGGTTTGAGCTTATTAGGATGAAACTTTTTCATATAAGCATCACAACCCCAAACTTTAAGAAACGACAACTTTGGTTTCTTGCCAAACCACAGTTTAGATTGTGTCGTCTCAACGGACTTAGATGGTGCCCTATTTAACGTGAATGCAACTGTCTCTAATGCATAACCCCAAAAACGATAGTGGTAAATCGGTAAGAAACATCATAGATTTGCACTATATCTAATAAAGTACGGCTATGACGTTCGGACACACCATTATGCTGTGGTGTTCCGGGTGGCACGAATTTGTGAAACTATTCCACATTGTTTTAATTGAAGACCAAACTCATAAATCAAATATTTGTCTCCGTGATCAGATCGTAGAAACCTCATTTTCTTGTCACGATGATTTTTCACTTCACTCTGAAATTCTTTGAACTTTTTCAAATGTTTCAGACTTATGTTTCATTAAGTAGATATACCCATATCTGCTGAAATCATCTGTGAAGATCAGAAAATAATAATACCTATCGCGAGCCTCAATATTCATCGGACCACATACATCAGTATGTATGATTTCCAACAAATCTGTTGCTCGCTCCATTGTTCCGAAGAACAGAGTCTTAGTCATCTTGCCCATGAGGCATGGTTCGCAAGCATCAACTGATTCATAATCAAGTGATTCCAAAAGCCCATCAGCATGGAGTTTCTTCATGCGCTTTACACCAATATGACCTAAACGGAAGTGCCACAAACAAGTTGCACTATCATTATTAACTTTGCATCTTTTGGCTTCAATATTATGAATATGTGTATCATTACAATCAAGATCCAACAAACCATTTTCGTTGGTGTGTATGACCATAGAAGGTTTTATTCATGTAAACAGAACAACAATTGTTCTCTAACTTAAATGAATAACCGTATTGCAATAAACATGATCAAATCATATTTATGCTCAACGCAAACACCAAATAACACTTATTTAGGTTCAACATTAATCCCGAAAGTATAGGGAGTGTGCGATGATGATCATATTAATCTTGGAACCACTTCCAATACACATCGTCACTTCACCCTTAACTAGTCTATGTTTATTCCGCAACTCCCGTTTCGAGTTACCAATCTTAGCAACTGAACTAGTACCAAATACTGAGGGGTTGCTATGAACACTAGTAAAGTACACATCAATAACATGTATATCAAATATACCTTTGTTTACTTTGCCATCCTTTCTTATCCACCAAATACTTGGGGTAGTTCCGCTTCCAGTGACCAATCCCTTTGAAGTAGAAGCACTTTGTCTCAGGCTTAGGACCAGACTTGGGTTTCTTCACTTGAGCAGCAACTTGCTTGCCGTTCTTCTTGAAGTTCCCCTTCTTCCTTTTGCCCTTTTCTTGAAACTAGTGGTCTTGTCTACCATCAACACTTGATGTTTTTCTTGATTTCTACCTTCGTCGATTTTTAGCATCACGAAGAGCTTGGGAATCGTTTCCGTTATCCCTTGCATACTATAGTTCATCACGAAGTTCTACTAACTTGGTGATGGTGACTAGAGAATTCTGTTAATCACTATCTTATCTGGAAGATTAACTCCCACTTGATTCAAGCAATTGTAGTACCTAGACAATCTGAGTACATGCTCACTCCTTGAGCGATTCTCCTCCATCTTTTAGCTATAGAACTTGTTGGAGACTTCATATCTCTAACCTCGGGTATTTGCCTGAAATATTAACTTCAACTCCTGGAACATCTCATATGTTCCATGACGTTCAAAACATCTTTGAAGTCCCGATTGTAAGCCATTAAGCATGGTGCACTAAACTATCAAGTAGTCATCATATTGAGCTAGCCAAACGTTCATAACGTCTGCATCTGCTCCTGCAATAGGTCTTTCACCTAGCGGTGCATCAAGGACATAATTTTTCTGTGCAGCAATGAGGATAAACCTCAGATCACGGATCCAATCCGCATCATTGCTACTAACATTTTTCAACACAATTTTCTCTAGGAACATATCAAAATAAACACAGGGAAGCAACAACGCGAGCTATTGATCTACAACATAATTTGCAAAATACTACCAGGACTAAGTTCATGATAAATTTAAGTTCAATTAATCATATTACTTAAGAACTCCCACTTAGATAGACATCCCTCTAATCCTCTAAGTGATCACGTGATCCAAATCAACTAAACCATGTCCGCTCATCACGTGAGATGGAGCAGTTTCATTGGTGAACATCACTATGTTGATCATATCTACTATATGATTCACGCTCGACCTTTCGGTCTCCGTGTTTTGAGGCCATATCTGTATATGCTTGGCTCGTCAAGTATAACCTGAGTATTCCGCGTGTGCAACTGTTTTGCACCCGTTGTATTTGAACGTAGAGCCTATCACACCCGATCATCACGTGGTGTCTCAGCACGAAGAACTTTCGCAACGGTGCATACTCAGGGAGAACACTTCTTGATAATTAGTGAGAGATCATCTTAAAATGCTACCGTCAAACTAAGCAAAATAAGATGTATAAAAGATAAACATCATATGCAATCAAAATATGTGACATGATATGGCCATCATCATCTTGCGCCTTTGATTTCCATCTCCAAAGTACTGTTATGATCTCTATCGTCACCGGCATGACACCATGATCTCCATCATCTTGATCTATATCAATGTGTCGTCACGTGGTCGTCTCGCCAACAATTGCTCTTGCAACTACTGCTATCGGATAGCGATAAAGTAAAGCAGTTATTGGGCGCTTGCATCTTATGCAATAGAGAGACAACCATAAGGATTTTGCCAGTTGCGGATAACTTCAACAAAACATGATCATCTCATACATCAACTTATATCTCATCACGGCTTGACCATATCACATCACAACATGCCCTGCAAAAACAAGTTAGACGTCCTCTACTTTGTTGTTGCAAGTTTTACATGGCTGCTACGGGCTTAGCAAGAACCGTTCTTACCTACGCATCAAAAATCACAACGATAGTTTGTCAAGTTAGTGTTGTTTTAACCTTCGCAAGGACCGGGCGTAGCCACACTCGGTTCAACTAAAGTTGGAGAAACTGACACCCGCCAGCCACTTGTGTGCAAAGCACGTCCGTAGAACCAGTCTCGCGTAAGCGTACGCGTAATGTCGGTCCGGGCCGCTTCATCCAACAATACCGCTGAACCAAAGTATGACATGCTGGTAAGCAGTATGACTTATATCGCCCACAACTCACTTGTGTTCTACTCGTGCATATAACATCAACACATAAAACCTAGGCTCGGATGCCACTGTTGGGGAACGTAGTAATTTCAAAACATTTCCTACGCACACGCAAGATCATGGTGATGCATAGCAACGAGAGGGGAGAGTGTTTTCTACATACCCTCGTAGACCGATAGCGGAAGCGTTATGACAACGCGGTTGATGTAGTCGTACGTCTTCACGATCCGACCGATCCAAGCACCGAAACTACGGCACCTCCGAGTTCTAGCACACGTTCAGCTCGATGACGATCCCCGGACTCCGATCCAGCAAAGTGTCGGGGAAGAGTTCCGTCAGCATGATGGCGTGGTGACGATCTTGATGTTCTACCGTCGCAGGGCTTCGCCTAAGCGCCGCTACAATATTATCGAGGATTATGGTGGAAGGGGGCACCGCACACGGCTAAGAGAACGATCACGAAGATCAACTTGTGTGTCTATGGGGTGCCCCCTGCCCCCGTATATAAAGGAGTGGAGGAGGGGAGGGCCGGCCCTCTCTATGGCGCACCCTAGGGGAGTCCTACTCCCACCGGGAGTAGGATTCCCCCTTTCCTAGTCCAACTAGGAGTCCTTCCAAGTATTAGGAGTAGGAGACAAGGAAGGGGAAGAGGGAAGAGAAGGAAGGAGGGGGCGCAGCCCCTCCCCCTAGTCCAATTCGGACTAGGCCTTGGGGGGGCGCACGGCCTGCCTCTCCCTCTCCCCTAAAGCCCAATAAGGCCCATATACTTCTTCTCCCGTATTCCCGTAACTCCCCGGTACTCCAAAAAATACCCGAACCACTCAGAACCTTTTCGATGTCCGAATATAGTCGTCCAATATATTGATCTTTACGTCTCGACCATTTCGAGACTCCTCGTCATGTCCCCGATCTCATCCGGGACTCCGAACTCCTTCGGTACATCAAAAACCATAAACTCATAATATAACTGTCATCGAAACCTTAAGCGTGTGGACCCTACGGGTTCGAGAACAATGTAGACATGACCGAGAAACGTCACCGGTCAATAACCAATAGCGGGACCTGGATGCCCATATTGGCTCCTACATATTCTACGAAGATCTTTATCGGTCAGACCGCATAACTACATACGTTGTTCCCTTTGTCATCGGTATGTTACTTGCCCGAGATTCGATCGTCGGTATCCAATACCTAGTTCAATCTCGTTACCGGCAAGTCTTTTTACTCGTTCCGTAATACATCATCTCGCAACTAACTCATTAGTTGCAATGCTTGCAAGGCTTAAGTGATGTGCATTACCGAGAGGGCCCAGAGATACCTCTCCGACGATCGGAGTGACAAATCCTAATCTCGAAATACGTCAACCCAACATGTACCTTTGGAGACACCTGTAGAGCACCTTTATAATCACCCAGTTACATTGTGACGTTTGGTAGCACACAAAGTGTTCCTCCGGCAAACGGGAGTTGCATAATCTCATAGTCATAGGAACATGTATAAGTCATGAAGAAAGCAATAGCAACATACTAAACGATCGGGTGCTAAGCTAATGGAATGGGTCATGTCAATCAGATCATTCACCTAATGATGTGATCCCGTTAATCAAATAACAACTCTTTGTCTATGGTTAGGAAACATAACCATCTTTGATTAACGAGCTAGTCAAGTAGAGGCATACTAGTGACACTCTGTTTGTCTATGTATTC
>NC_053024.1:729416214-729440140 GCF_003073215.2 Triticum urartu | reverse complement strand
GTTCGGATCAATGATATGGAGAACTCTACACAGGATGTCAAAGACGTACAAACTCCACCCCTGGTCCAGGTACACCACAACCAGCCCCTGTTTTTCATTCCAGTTAGACATACAACCAGCATTCTATCTTTTTGCATACACTATTATACTGATGTAACATATATGGGAATTTGGTAGATGGTAAACAGTTCACTAACCAGAACTAACGCCACACCAAGTGGTAGCTGATTAAACATTGAGTGGACATCTTCCCTCAGCCAATATGAGGCGGTGTATGCAACTTTCAACTGCAAAATTGTAAAAGACACGCCATATCAGGACCAGTGATACTCGGCGGTGCAAACCAAACATGTAAAACTATACTACAACCAAACTTACCGCCCAGTCAGGTCCAATGATGAGTCTCCTTGATCCCGGGGGGCAGAGCCCCAAACGTAGGATTGATTCCAATCCATGCTTAGCAAGACGATTTTCTATGCGGAATTCTTCCACCACTTCTTCACCAGTCATCTGCATAAGGTACGGCCGCCCATGCTTGAACCATGGCCCGCACACGGACAAATAGGCAAAGTGCATGGTAAGTGAGGAATCTAACAGTCCCACATAAACAACTAACCAACATGATCGGAGAGAGCTAGAGGTCAAGAGTCCACAAACCTAGATAAATCATTGAATGATGAATCCATGGCCCTGTCGTAGAAACGATCGTCTCTTCTCCTGCCCTCCATCTCAGAGACAGCCACTCCAAACGGGTTTGCAATGGAGTAGTCAGTTGTCATCCTTGTGCGCTTACTTGGCGGGGCTACTGCAAACCACCCAACGTAGTTGCTTTTGCGATAGTGCCGGCCATGTCAACATAGAGTTTCAGGAAAACAATTCCACGGGTTCCAACAGTCCACCAAGCATGAAAGCAGTATACAGAACTACATTGATAGATACATAGTGGAGGGGGCACGTACGGCGGGAAGGCAAATCTGCAGTAGGTGCTCTGGCAGGCGAGGGACCAATCGTCAAGTTCGTGTCCACCCCGACAGCGTTCATTGGCCCAACAAACGGTGTCCCGTCTATGAAATTCTGAACATCATTTGTCATATTCAGATCAAGACGCCTAGCCACATTACCTACAAATAAACAGAGACCATGATGCATAAACTGAATTGTTTCCCAACAACAGGCATTTGCACGACCGCCCTACACACAACCTCACAAAAGTTTGCCCATAGAAAGATTACCATTTCCGTTGCTTGTGGAACCAGCCTCCCTCAAAGAGATGCGGCGATTCAATTCAAGGCTATCTGGGCTAGGGAACGGCCCAAAAAGCGTTCTTGCATTAGGAATCACACCAATTTGATCGACGGACCCAATACCACCAACGCCAGTCTGCACGAAAGCTACAACACACACCAAATAATTAGTTCATGTTCCAACTGAACACTTCTCAGTCCAATGGAGTAGTCAAGTACTAAGGCAAGAAATAAGCCACCAACCTGAGCCAGCACCAAAGGAAGTCATTACATCCGTGCCAAGCCGCTTCCTTATACTTGGGTTCACCATCTTAGAAGTTGATGGCCCTGTGAGAAGGAACAAAACAGCTTTTTTAGACGCCTTTTAAGGAAGTTACCCAGTTACCCAACACACCAAGTTACAAGACAAACATGTACACACCTGCCGGTTGACGTACATTTTGTTTCCCTTTACCATCATGCAGAACACCAAGATTAGCTTCTGAAATGAAATCTGTAGACATTACGCGTCTTCCACAGAACTAACCAGTAACGCAAAATCACTTGGTACAGTCAAAACATGAACAAACCTGCTGTCTCATGTACATTGGCTTTCCCTTTAACATCATGTGGAACACCAAGGTGTGCTTCTGAAATGAAATCGTTAGACAAGCCACTTCTTCAATAGGAAAGACTTCAAATGCTCATAGTTTTAAATTTTCTTGTGTCTCAAAACTCACCATTAGTATTAAGGAAGCAAACCTCACCACCAACCACTTTCAGCTGGAAATCACCAACTTTTGAAATCGCACAGCCAAGCATCTCATTCACTGAATTGACATTGCTGTCATTACGACTGTTTATCATCGCGAGCACACTGGTCATGCAAGACTCAACATGGTTCCTCAAATTCATATTTTCCTCACAAACAGAGGACATGTGTGCATGCATGCGCTCAAATACTCAACCACCTGCATGGAAATTGCACCCCCCAGGAACACATCACCACACTAGGGGAACGTATATGAAAAATGACAGAATCTTAGATGAGCTCGCACACAGTTACAATACCTCTGCCTGCCACCCGGGAACACTTGACAACAAAACTATTTTCTCGCTCGGACTGGCACCTGGGTCAGGGACAACTTCTGTAGCAGAAGGCATGTCCATGGCCGCTAAGTTGCCAGCAGCACCCCACGCACCGTCAGGCCTAATCTGCAAAGAGGAAACCGAAACGGGCATGAGTATAACTATTACAATATATAAAGCATCGCAATAACAACGGATAGGTTATATGCATTTCATACAGAAGGAAGCCCTCAGCACCCCGTAAAATGTCAAGTACCTTAGCTCTGCCGTACATCTTGTGCCCTCCATTGCTTAGACGATCAGAGTCAAGAGCAGCAAGCAGCCGGAAGTCCTCAGCATCATACACCGTCATCCGGTGTCGCCCAGGTTGCAAACCCCGCCCAGCAACCATCGCATCAAATGCAATCACCTGGGACAATTTAGGAGACAAAGCAACATATCAGGACTGGCAGAGTTGGTTCACTAATAACCCAACAGCGACCACGACACACCACAGTTTGTGAAAGGAAGGAACCAAATCAGAATGGATTGGGTACCTGAGGCACCATCAGGAACCCTTGCAAGTGCACCATAGTTGCACCGGCTTCAAGATCTTCTCGCATTTTTCTCACACCAGCCATTATTACAGCTTTTATGTACCCACACCAGTCAAACTCGAACATCTTTGATGGATCACGCACAGCAACAAACACCTCAGGGCTTATTGGATCCTCCCTCCGATTTGCTTTAGGGTTGAACAAACAAGCAGTACAGAGAAGAGCGAACGCAGCACACTGCCTGTTGGCCTCAAATTCAACACTTAGATCGCCTAGGGAAGCAAGCACCGACTCTAGCATTCTGAATGTGATCCTATCTACCGATGCATCCAGACCCAGACCGGCACACACATCCCTCAAGACATCACGATCGACACAGCTAGGCTCATGCGGGAAGGGGATCTCCCTGTCGCCCGTACCCAGATCGACCACATCCCTTATAGCATTAGATGTCACTGGCCGGGAACTGCCATCGCCCATACGAACGGTTCTCCTAATCGGATCTATCCTAGTTGCGTTCCAGAAACTGTACTGACGGTCTATATTTAGCATCCCCAAAAGGGACAGCATGGCACCAAAGTCCTTCTCAGCGAAAAGCCTCTTTTGCGAATCAGTGAGACGAGCAACGACCGCATTGACTAGCTTAGGGGACAGATAGTTCATAACCCGGATCTTGCCGCAGTCTGCATCAGATTCTCCGCTCGCATTCTCATCTCCGACCACCATGGGTTGGGGCGCCGAAGTGTTCGCACTTGGGACCGCGCTCGAGCTGCTGCCCGTCGCGGTACCGTTCGACCGCGTCCCAAGACGCCCCATCATACGCAAGCACTGCAAGGTGAACCGAGCGGGGTTTTAGAATCGCGCAAAGCTCACTGAAAGTGAACAAGAAACCTCCAAGAGAATAACGAGCTGACGAAGAAACCAAAATACAGGTGGTGGGAGGCGAACGATACCTTGCGTTGCTAGGCTTGAGCGGATGAGATGAACCAAGAACTCGCCGCGCTCCTAGGTGAGGGTGAGGGGGAGAGCGTTGCAGAAGCAGTGATTTTTGCGATTGACTGAGCTGCAGCTCGGAGAGGCAGTGTTTTAATCGCTCGCCCTGCTCTGCCAGAGCACGCGCTATCCAGGTGGCGACCGAAGTCGAGAGAGATAGATGCAGAGCTGGGCACACGAAGCGATTTCCTTGTCTCATTGCAGCAACCGCGCATTAATCCGGCTGCCCCAACCACACAATGTGACATTATTCTCTATATTTACCATGTTTTTTTTTCACGGCCATAAATGCAATTCCAACTAATACACGAGGGTAGAGGTGTGCAGGCTTCTAGAGCTCAAGCCGACATACACCACTGGCAAGCCGCTGCTACCCCGCCACGCACGCAAAATCGCGACGAAGGGCAAGGTCCATACGAGAGCACGCACAACAGCTGATCCCACTTTACTTCTCTTGTGGAGGTGCATCTGCACGCAAGGACCTAGCCTGGCCCATAACGTCCAATCAGCTCCAGGGGCTGCGCAGCATGCGACGTAGCTGTGGTCTAGCTGCTGCAGGGAGCAGAATAGATGCCGTAAAGTGTGATCATCGCGCGCATTGATCGGCCCTGTACCGCACCCCCCGACACAGAGTGATTTTTACTTAATGCACACAAATACACGTGTGGTGATCATGGCCGTCTCCCATCCATTTAAGCATAACGTTGACATAATTTTTCTTATTCCAGACGAGAAGATAAATACATTGAGCGCTAAACAAACCCACAAACGACATAACACACCACACCCACATACGCAAACAATCATATTGGCGGCATATGTTTATTGAGCTTTCCTCGGCTCGCGCATCCATTACTAAATGCGAGCTTTCAAGCAAGAGCTTCTCGCCTCGCCCGAATCTTGTTCAACGGCAGCGAAGCCATCGTACGTGCTAGAGGCAGCGTCCCCGTCATGAGAGCACGGCGCACGCACCGAGCCGCAAGTGTTGACCAGCGGGTCGTGTTCCCCAACCTGCTCGCACACAAACCCAGTCACCGCGACCTGGCGACATGAAAATTTTCGGTTAGTAGGTCAAAAGAAAATTTACACGCAATAGGAGCAAATGTTCGGAAAAAAGGCCAACATAATGGACATGGGCAAAAAGTTTGATCAAATGCATTTTTTTAGAGGAAACGAAAGAATTATCAACCTAGGAGAGCGACACGCTGGCCGCCGCAGACGCGTTCCTACGTTGGCGCTTGACCAAACAACGGGTTCTCACAACCGTCGCCCTCCTTTGGAACCGGACGTGCGAGCGCAGCAGGCAGCCGAAACCAAGCAGAGAGGAGAAAGCTGCAGGGGGCGCCATGCAGGGCTGGACTGGGGACGATGAACAAACTAGAGGGAGAGGAAGAGAGAGGAAGACCAGCGTGCTGCGTCTCAGCATGCTGCTTACAAGCATCAGCAAGCAAGTGTTTAAATAGAACATGGGCGACTTACACCAACCCCCCGTAGTCCCCACAGCAAATTCAAATGTTCAAAAAACGGAGGGCCACTCCAATCCAATCTCACAGTACACGGAGCTGCACCTCATCGACTCATCAATTCCTGATAGCACCCGTACTACAGGTGACCTGCTAGCATCGCCACTTGCTCAGGAAAGTAGGCACCTATCATTATTTGCATTGACAGAAAAAGATTCCAAAAATAGGAAAGGACATGGTACAACACCGAGCAAGCATATCGACTCATTTTCAAAATCACAACGCGGCTGGTCGAAGCCGGAAAATAAACTTTATAGGATTACATCACTTTCGACAGCCCCACCACAGTTATTACATAACTTATTGGAAAATCAACATCACACGGCCAAACTAGGTCTATCAGCATGAAAATCCAATTACAGTCCTTACAGCGCCACACAACACTCATTGGAAAAACAAATCACAATCACAATTTATGCCTAACCGCGGGAAATCAACCTACTCATATTATGGGTAAATGCAACAGATCACAACATCAGTTTGGCCGATCGGGTTTAAGTTTCAACGACCTGCACCAGATGTTGATCTGAACATCACTCAACTGGCCCGTCGCGAGGCCTTTTCACGAATGGCAATACTGGATTGAAACAACTTGTTTTCTTGTGCCCAGCTACACCGCAATTGCCGCAGGTAGGTATTTTGCGAGGTTTCTTCAAAAGATCGCCCCTGCGGGGGCACGTCGTGCTTTTGTGCCCTTTCTGCCTACAGACCGTACAAAACCTCGACCGCGCGTCCTTGACCTCGTATCCAGGCTTGTTCCTAGCTGTGGTTGGCCTACCCTTCTGCTTCTTCCTATCGGGCGGCAGCAACGTTGATAGTGAGAGGCTTGAGCCAGCTTCCCCTGAAGCAGTATTAAGTCCACACTCGGTTGAGATGAACATCTGAGAACACATGTCGTCTGGGTGTGAGGAACCTGCTCCCATATCCTGAGTGGGATTGGCTGAATCCCCAATTTGAGTTTGGTCCACCAAACTTTTGCCGTCCTTGATCGCTGCCAAAACAGTCAGTTCCGCCTTGCCTGCGATCAATATGCCCATTGCTTTGTCGAATGCTTCCACGTTGCTATCCCCCAGCTGCACAAACTCGAGAGCGGTCAGGTGTAGTGTTGTATGCCTGTAGGAGGATAACCGTGGAGGCCCTTGATCCTTTTGGTAATACAGGAGGTGGAGTGGCAAATTGTCGCGGGCATCTACTGTCCACCTCTTGAGGACATGGAAACTGGGTATTTTTCGCACCCCCAGTTGAATTAGGACATGCTACAATGCGTGGGGGAGAAATAACATTAGGTCCAGAAGACGAAAGTCTGGACAAATCATTGTGAAGAAACTGTTTTTAGTGAGGTCTCTCTATCACGAAGGGGGCCGGTAGTAATTACCTTGATAGCATGGCAACAAAGCATCCCCATATGCTCGAAGAGCCCACATTCGCACGAATACCTAGCGCCGCCATCATGGACACGGACAACATGCATTTCGCGGCACCACTTGTCTCGCTTCTCAGCTTCGACGTACCGAACTTTGTAGGTGATGCCTCACTCAACTTCTTCAACATCATACCGGCCAGACCGATACAAAGCCTGGCCGAACATTTCGTACATCGTCCGTGTATATACCTGGCTTGCATGTTCCTCCAAAGGGTAGTTGTATCGAAGAACTATCCCGCCCAATTAAAATATAGAAACAAAAAAATGTCATCAAGAATGAAAACCAGGGAAATATGATGTATCTGGTTGTAGGTTGCACAAAGTTTAGCTTAGCACCCACCAGCCTTGTTCTTTTCTCTTGGAAACCTTCTTCGGCTTCTCGGTCAAACTACAGTTTGCTGTATTGCTTCACAAAAAGGTTCATGGGGCATGTAGGCGGGATGTAGCCCTTCAACAAATGGTTTGCACTCTCGCTTCTTTGCGTACTGGTTTGCTTCGCACATAATTTCCCACTAAAATAAGGCTTCGCCCACTTGTGGCGAACCTCGAAATTCTGGATCAGGAACGTGTTGTTGTGGAGCTTGTATTTGTCTAGCAGCTCAGCCCAAGCTGCTTCAAACTCGTCCACAGTGAGCATCTCATTGACAACCTTGTGCAGCGCAGCCCTGAAATCACTGCTTTTCGTGTAATGCGGCCAAAGGTGCTCCTTCGCCTTCCTTAGCACATGCCACTTGCACCAGCGATGTGTAGTATCAGGCATCGTTTGTTGTATAGCCACCTCCATTGCGCGCCCTTGATCTGCAAGCAGAAATCAATGGTCAGCTGTGTAACATATAATGAAAAACAGGATTACCCACTACACACACAGCAAGGGTGCTATTTTTTCTAGTGTATCTGGTGTCATACATAGGTGGCAAATAAGGAAATCATATAGGGCAGCAAACAAACCTGTTAGTATCGTTTTCGGAGGTTTGCCACCCATCAGCCTGATGAATTCGGTGAATACCCATTTGAATCTCTCGATCGTTTCCTCTCTCATCATTACCCCGCCCATGATGATACTCTGGAAGTGATTGTTCACCCCCACGAACAACCCAAAAGGCATGTCGTATAGATTTGTCTTGTATGTAGTATCGAACGTTATGACATCCCCGAAATTTTGGTACTGCATCTTACTTCTACCATTGGTCCACAAGAGGGTTTTTATCTTGCTTTCCTTATCATTCTCAACAACATATGAAAACTCTGGATCATTTGACCCCAGCTCAGAGAATGCATCCATGGTCCTCCGCACATCATCATCCGCCTGCTCCTTGCTAAGCTTCCCACAGAAAGTCCTAAGGCACCTCTTTGTGAACGGGACGTTCTCCATCCACCCAAACAGGCTCCCAATGATGGTGTATACCTTCCCCAGATTTACATTGTTCTAGCGCAACTGTTTCATGAGATCTCTTGTGTATGTGTCAATGTGCTGGTGTGATGCCCAATGCAGCTTCTCAGCACAAGTCCGTAGCATTTCATGGTTGTGGGAGGCGCGATTTTCAGATACATACCACCCACCATCATCTGTTCGGTGCAACCTAAGCATGGCGGCGCAATTGCTCCTCGTTGACGAGCTCTTCTCCTTTTCTGGTTTGCCCTGAGATTATTTTTCAAAGCAGACAACAGCCAATGTTGCGTCAAATCATTTTTGCATAGAACAAGGCACGCACGCACACAAAACACAATTAGGAAGCAAAGAAGGGGGCTTACAGCGCAGCCGCACACAATCTCTTGCATACACTTCGTCCCATTGACATTTTCCTGCGCTTGCCGTAATGAATCCCAAAGCCGACCTCCCATGAATATAGATTGTAGAATTCATACGCCTCTGCCAGCGAATCAAAAATAGCGCCAAGCACCGGGTTCACGACCACCTCAGTCCCCCTATCAGCGAACCCTCTAATAGCAGTTTCCAGTGGCGGCACACGATCAGCTACTACAGCCCTCTCGTCTGGCGCGCTAGGACCTCTTGGCCTGCATTTTGAAAAGCACAACCAAATTAGTTACGAAAACCAACTACGACGAAAAGCACGATTTAAAAGAGCCCAAACTGATGCAACACGATTTCTTAATTACAAAATCGATACTAGGACCCTTTTCCGGCAGGATTGATTTGGACTTTTTTCTCCCCAACACCATACATTCCAGAGTGGTGAAAGAAAAAGTCAGCAAACTTCTACGGATTGGATTGCAGTAAGCACACCATCCCCACTTGCATTTTGTTTCAACACTAAATAATGACAGCATGCCAATTTATAGTGAGCTTGCGGACTGAAAATTATGGACACAATAACCTAACCATACAAGTCAACTAGTCCCCAGCAGCAGCAATTCAATCATTCTATGTCCACGGGACTTAAACCGGGTTTTTTTGGCAGTGGCAACAATAATTTTCACCAAAAACGTACGAGCGGGTAGTGATTTATTGAAGGCAGTAAGAACTTTTCAGCAAGGGATGAGCGAGCACCATTTTTTTATACCCAATTCGCCTAAACTAATGAAACTTCCTCTCATCAGCTCGTATGAATGCTATCAAGAAAATACACAGTTTTCCCAGGCAACCGCAAAATTGGTATGTACCTGCGCTTCCAGCCTACGCCGATGGTGGTGTTCGCTGAAGCGGGGCCGCTGTGACGTGCTGACTGCACGGCGCAGCTCGAGACGACGGACGGCGTTCCGTCGCCGACCCGTGCCGACGGCAGGACCACTCCTTGAGAAGTGAATGTCGTGCACGATTCCCCAGCGCCACTGCTCCCGCTGGACAGGACGGAGCTGTGCGAGACGACAGCTGGAGTCGCCAATCCCGTCGGCTGGACCACGCCCCCTGAATTGAATGTCGTGCACAAACCCGCCGGGCCACTGCAGCCGCTGGCCTGGACGGAGTTGTGCGAGACGCCGGCTGGAGTCGCCAATCCCGACGACACATCCCCGCCTCCAGAGTTGAAGGTCTTGCAGGATGCCCCGGAGAACTCAGGCACGTCCGGCAAGACTGGGCCGACGGCGGGATCCGACGAGCCAATGCCCGAATCGGGCACAGCATCGCCGCCGCCGCCCAGAACGCACGGCGCCTCCTGCGCACCTGCACCCATAGCAGCCAAGATAGATCTGCAGCACCGGGGACCGGGGCGAGCCCGTTAGATCTAGATTTTGACCAACAACAACTACATATGAAGGGATTCACTAACCCAGAGGCCAACGCCGCCGGGGTAGACGCTCCGGGGAACGGCATGAGCAGATCCGCGGGGAGGAGGAAGCACACCGGCTGCTGTCACGGATCACCTTGTTCGTCGCCCGGCAAAAAACAGGAAATGGACTAGCGCGAGAATAAGCACATGCACCTAATCCTTGTCGCCACCAGTCCAGTAGTCCGGGTCGCCGGCCTCGCGGAACAGGAAACCAACGCCCCCACATGATACGTCCCGCGCAGCTAGCACACTTTTCTCTGACGGATGAGTACCACGGTCCGACCCCACGATGCCGACGTGCGGCAGGGTATTGCATGTATCACGCGTTGTATCTCCACTTTACCCATTTTGTTAATCAGACAGCACGTATCACCACACCGCGCGCGACCGGCCGGATAGTTGCGTGCAGCTGCCGCTGCGTCCAGTTCGTCCACTCTCCCACTCCATGAGACTAGTTGACATGCATGAGCATGAAAGCATGAAAGTAGCACACAATAATTGTTGTTTATAACATGCAAACACATGGACACATCATACTAAGCATGTAGGCAAATTAAACAAAATCATGCCATCGACAATATCAAGCAATATACTAAACTAGAATGAGTAACAAGATGGCATGCATTTCTGTGTTGTACAACTTACACATGCAAATGCATAGTGGTCAACTAGTCATGATCTAATACATGAATACACACACACACTCTCTCTCTATGCCATCTAGTTATACAATCACAATATCATGGCACGATATTAAAGCAAGAAGGAATCCTACTTAATTAAAATATATGAGATCATAAACTACTAACATGTACCTCTCCAAGCAATATTAACCATATGATTGGTCATACAATATAAAGTAGCAATCATATAACATATTCAATCAAAACATGCGTTGGACACTGAACAAGTCCTAACATGGCATGGTTTCAAATATATAAAACACACATGCTACATGGATGTAAATGAATATAGAAAACATATCTAAAACATCGCCATGCTAAATAAAAATAAAAATAAGACATGAAGTATTTCATCATTCGATAAACAAAGCAAAGCCTAGAATAATCAAATTAAATTATAAGCATTGAGAACATTTACAAAAATTATACGCATGCACAAAAGAGGACTACATGATGTAAAAAAAAACAGGTCAAGACAACGTTCAAAACTATAATGGGTAAATAAAAAAAATACATAAAATAAATCTAGTCAGTCACGTCTACCTCCTAAAATTATAAAATAATTAGGAACGACTCGTAGGCATGTCATGAACCTAAAAAAATATCAAACCAGCACAAAAGTTCATTGAACCACTACTACCAATGATAATAATTCACATAAACTTGTACATAGCTATATCATACGACTACGTACCACACGAAAGAAAATATATAACTATAATAGGTAAAATAAATAAATCAAGCAAGTCATAAGAGACACAAAAATTATGGGGCAAATATCGTGCACTCCTAGGCTTGACGAGACATAAAAAATATATTAAACTAACAAGAAAAGTTATCAAACTCAAAACACTATCAGATTTAGGCCAAACGGCTATATTTAAATCAACACTAAACATAATTACCAAACAAGTAATCTAACTCTACCACGGGGCTACGAAGGACATGGGAAACAACTCATGTGTTGAACACAAGATCATTCAAGGGACTAAAAAAAGTACGCGGACATGTTGATGACATCCGTTCATGCATCGGCGTGAGTAACAACATAGATAGGTTGAATAATGATGTCTAGGAGATACTATGAGTGATGTTGAGAGGTGTGCATGAGGAATTGGATAGAGGCTCACCGAGTTTGACGCAACGGTGTGATGAACTCGACGAACAGTGTACACGGACATGCGGAATTCTTCGTGTGTGGTCGACGGATCGCGGTCTTTCTTCTCTGAATGGATCCATGGTGAGGAGGGGAAGTTCCTGGTGCAAGGGAATGGATGGAGGTGCTCTGAGTTGCCGGGAACGAGCACTCGCGTCCATGGAGCAGCAGCACTTCGTGGATGAATTTGGGAAGAATGGAGAAGGGAGATGGCAGGAGGTGGTAGGGGATTGTAAGAGAAGGTGGATGCGCACATGCAGATGTCCTCAGTTTGTGGAAACAACCATGGGAGAGGGGAGTTAAAAGGAGGAGGCAGGAGATGAAGCGCTCAAGATGTCCTTTGGTCTCTGTGAGCGTACCGAGGAGAGGAGGAGAAGAGGCGTTCGCTCGTGGGAGAGATGAACCAGTTTACTTATCTACAGATTTAGAAACGGTAGCTATTAAAGGAGTTGGAGGAGGGGTCGTTTCCCTTCTTGGTGGTCCTTCCTTCCTCTTCTTTGTGGATGTGAACGTACAGAGGAAGGAGGAACGAGAGGAGCGGTTCGCTGGTTAGCAAGATGGGCTAGTTTGGCCAGCCCATGAGGAAAAACTGAGAACAAAAAAAAAGAGCACTCGCCCATTTGGTGAAAAGAAAAATAGAGAGAGAAGAGACACACACATTGAGCCAAGGGGATTCTCTACATAGTGTGTGAGAGAGAAAGAAATTATTTTCCTTATTGGGAAGTCTAGAAATGAATATCACTCAATAAAAAGCAAATGAACTTCAACAAAATATTCCAAGAAGAAGCATATGCACATAACTTACTATGTTGAAGACAAGAAAAATAAACCAACTAAAAGAGGAGAACAAAACTCAAATTAAATTTAAGTTGGCATTAGTTCAAATTAAATCCACTAACTTTATGAAAACTCAATTTAAGCTTTTATTAACAAATAAAACAAACGAAATTTTCTCGCCCTGATTTTTGGAGAACTTTTTCTTAATCATTCCGAGAATCGGGATGTTACAGGAACCCATGGCCATGATAGCTGTCGTCGTCCTCTTCTTCTTCATTGTCTTCCATCATAACCCCTCTTTCTCCGTACTTGGTCCAGACGTTATAGTGGGGGCATGAAACCGGACTCAAACAGGTGGACGTGAATGGTTCTTGACGTAGAGTAATTGTGACCATTCTTACAGCCAGCACATGGACAAGGCATAAAACCATCCGCCCGCTTGTTTACCTCAGCCGCAAGCATAATAGTATGCACGCCATTAATGAACTCGGGAGAGCATCGGTCATCGTACATCCATTGCCGGCTCATCTTCAATACACAGCACCGAAAACACCAAATTAATACAATACATAAAGTTCATACAACACTTAAATGTAACAAACAAATAACTCTCTAGCTAAAGAATTTAAATGCAACAACAAATGCGATCAAGATCACAACTAAGGTAACAATTGATCCAACAGTATAATGATACCAAGCCTCACTATGAATGGCATATTTTCTAATCTTTCTAATCTTCAAACGCATTTTCTTCATCTTAATCTTGTGATCATCGACAACATCGGCAACATGCAACTCCAATTCCATCTTCTCCCCCTCAATTCTTTTCAATTTTTCCTTCAAATCCTTGTTTTCTATTTCAACTAAATTTAACCTCTCGACAATAGGGTCGGTTGGAATTTCCGGTTCAACTACCTCCTACATGCAAATATCTATGTCAACTTGATGGGCATAATTTGTCATAAACACGAAATGCAACAAATAGTTTTAAAAGATAATATACCACATCCGAATCATAACCCGGACGAGGGCCGACGCGGACGGATATCAAAACCATGGCACTATGTATAACAAACAACGTATGGGTAAGATAATTATACGAGTAACTTGAAGGAAATATGCACTAGAGGCAATAATAAAGTTATTATTTTATTTCCTTATATCATGATAAATGTTTATTGTTCATGCTATAATTGTATTATTCGAAAACATAATACTTGTGTGAATACATAGACAAACTAAACGTCACTAGTATGCCTCTACTTGACTAGCTCGTTAAGCAAAGATGATTATGTTTCCTAACCATAGACATGTGTTGTCATTTGATTAACGGGATCACATTATTAGGAGAATGATGTGATTGACATGACCCATTCCACTAGCTTAGCACCCGATCGTTTAGTATGTTGCTATTGCTTTCCTCATGACTTATACATGTTCCTATGACTATGAGATTATGCAACTCCCGTTTGCCGGAGGAACACTTTGTGTGCTACCAAACGTCACAACGTAACTGGGTGATTATAAAGGAGCTCTACAGGTGTCTCCAAAGGTACATGTTGGGTTGGCGTATTTCGAGATTAGGATTTGTCACTCCGATTGTCGGAGAGGTATCTCTGGGCCCTCTCGGTAATGCACATCACATAAGCCTTGCAAGCATTGCAACTAATGAGTTAGTTGTGAGATGATGTATTACGAAATGAGTAAAGAGACTTGCCGGTAACAAGATTGAACTAGGTATTGAGATACCGACGATCGAATCTCGGGCAAGTAACATGCCGATGACAAAGGGAACAAAGTATGTTGTTATGCGGTCTGACCGATAAAAGATCTTCATAGAATATGTGGGAGCCAATATGAGCATCCAGGTTCCGCTATTGGTTATTGACCGGAGACATGTCTCGGTCATGTCTACATTGTTCTCGAACCCGTAGGGTCCGCACGCTTAACGTTACGATGACAGTCTCATTATGAGTTTATATATTTTGATGTACCGAAGTTAGTTCGGAGTCCGGGATGTGATCACGGACATGACGAGGAGTCTCGAAATGGTCGAGACATAAATATTGATATATTGGAAGCCTATGTTTGGACATCGAAAGTGTTCCGGGTGAAATCGGCATTTTACCGGAGTACCGGGAGGTTACCGGAACCCCCCGGTAACCTAATGGGCCTTAATGGGCCTAGTGGAGGAAGAGGAGAGGAGGCCTTGGGGCTGCCGCGCACCCCTCCCCCCAAAGTCCGAATTGGACAAGGAGGTGGGGCGGCGCCTCCCCCCCTTTCCTTTCTTCCCTCTCTTCCTTCTTCCCCAAGTCCTAATCCAACTGGGGAAAGGGGGGGAGTCCTACTCCCGGTAGGAGTAGGACTCCTCCTGCGCGCCTCCTCCTTTGGCCGGCCGCACCCCCCCTTGGCTCCTTTATATACGGGGTAGGGGCACCCCTAGAGACACAAGTTGATCTCTAAGATCGTTCTCTTAGCCGTGTGCGGTGCCCCCTTCCACCATAATCCTCGATAATATTGTAGTGGTGCTTAGGCGAAGCCCTGTGACAGTAGAACATCAAGATCGTCACCACGCCGTCGTGCTGACGGAACTCTTCCCTGACACTTTGCTGGATCGGAGTCCGGGGATCGTCATCGAGCTGAACGTGTGCTAGAACTCGGAGGTGTCGTAGTTTCGGTGCTTGATCGGTCGGGCCGTGAAGACGTACGACTACATCAACCGCGTTGTCATAACGCTTCCACTCTCGGTCTACGAGGGTACGTAGATCACACTCTCCCCTCTCGTTGCTATACATCACCATGATCTTGCGTGTGTGTAGGAAATTTTTTGAAATTACTACGTTCCCCAACAGTGGTATCAGAGCCAGGTTTTATGCGTTGATGTTATATGCACGAGTAGAACACAAGTGAGTTGTGGGCGATATAAGTCATACTGCTTACCAGCATGTCATACTTTGGTTCAGCGGTATTGTTGGACGAAGCGGCCCGGACCGACATTACGCGTACACTTACGCGAGACCGGTTCTCCCGACGTGCTTTCCAAAAGGTGGCTAGCGGGTGTCAGTTTCTCCAACTTTAGATGAACCAAGTGTGGCTACGCCCGGTCCTTGCGAAGGTTAAAACAGCACCAACTTGACAAACTATCGTTGTGGTTTTGATGCGTAGGTAAGAACGGTTCTTGCTAAGCCCGTAGCAGCCACGTAAAACTTGCAACAACAAAGTAGAGGACGTCTAACTTGTTTTTGCAGGGCATGTTGTGATGTCATATGGTCAAGACATGATGCTAAATTTTATTGTATGAGATGATCATGTTTTGTAACTGAGTCATCGGCAACTGGCAGGAGCCATATGGTTGTCTCTTTATTGTATGCAATGCAATTGCGCTGTAATGCTTTACTTTATCACAAAGCGGTAGCGATAGTCGTGGAAGCATAAGATTGGCAAGACGACAATGATGCTACGATGATGATCAAGGTGTCACGCCGGTGACGATGGTGATCATGACGGTGCTTCGAAGATGGAGATCACAAGCACAAGATGATGATGGCCATATCATATCACTTATATGTTGGAAATATGCCCTAGAGGCAATAATAAATTAGTTATTATTATATTTCCTTGTTCATGATAATCGTTTATTATCCATGCTATAATTGTATTGATAGGAAACTCAGATACATGTGTGGATACATAGACAACACCATGTCCCTAGTAAGCCTCTAGTTGACTAGCTCGTTGATCAATAGATGGTTACGGTTTCCTGACCATGGACATGGGATGTCATTGATAACGGGATCACATCATTAGGAGAATGATGTGATGGACAAGACCCAATCCTAAGCCTAACACAAAGATTGTGTAGTTCGTATGCTAAAGCTTTTCTAATGTCAAGTATCATTTCCTTAGACCATGAGATTGTGCAACTCCCGGATACCATAGGAGTGCTTTGGGTGTGCCAAACGTCACAACGTAACTGGGTGGCTATAAAGGTACACTACAGGTATCTCCGAAAGTGTCTGTTGGGTTGGCACGAATCGAGACTGGGATTTGTCACTCCGTGTAAACGGAGAGGTATCTCTGGGCCCACTCGGTCATCATCATAATGTGCACAATGTGATCAAGGAGTTTATCACGGGATGATGTGTTACGGAATGAGTAAAGAGACTTGCCGGTAACGAGATTGAACAAGGTATCGGGATACCGACGATCGAATCTCGGGCAAGTACAATACCGCTAGACAAAGGGAATTGTATACGGGATTGATTAAGTCCTTGACATCATGGTTCATCTGATGAGATCATCGTGGAACATGTGGGAGCCAACATGGGTATCCAGATCCCGCTGTTGGTTATTGACCGGAGAACGTCTCGGTCATGTCTGCATGTCTCCCGAACCCGTAGGGTCTACACACTTAAGGTTCGATGACGCTAGGGTTATAAAGGAAGTTTGTATGTGGTTACCGAACGGTTGTTCGGAGTCCCGGAATGAGATCCCGGAACGTCACGAAGGAGTTCCGAAATGGTCGGAGTAAAAATTTATATATGGAAGTCCTATTTGGCCACCGGGGGACAAAGTTTCGGGGTCACGTATTGTACGTGGGACCACCGGAGGGTCCGGGGGTCACCGGGTGGGGCCACCTGCCCCGGGGGGCCACATGGGCTGTAAGGGGTGTGCGCCTTGGCCTATATGGCCAAGGGCACCAGCCCCAAGAGGCCCATGCGCCAAGAGATAAGGAAAGGAAGAGTCCTAAAGGGGGAAGGCACCTCCGAGGTGCCTTGGGGAGGAGGGACTCCTCCCTGGCCGCACCCTTCCTTGGAGGAAGGGCCAAGGCTGCGCCTCCCCCTCTCTCCCTTGCCCCTATATATATGTGGGGGGAGGGAGGGCAGCCATACCAATGTTCTGGTGCAGCCCTCCCCTTCTCCCAAGTACTTCTCCTCTCCCGTGGTGCTTAGCGAAGCCCTGCAGGATTGCCACGCTCCTCCACCACCACCACACCGTTGTGCTGCTGCTGGATGGAGTCTTCCTCAACCTCTCCCTCTCTCCTTGCTGGATTAAGGCGTGGGAGACATCGTCGGGCTGTACGTGTGTTGAACGCGGAGGTGCCGTCCGTTCGGCACTAGGATCTCCGGTGATTTGGATCACGACGAGTACGACTCCATCAACCCTGCTCTCTTGAACGCTTCCACTTAGCGATCTACAAGGGTATGTAGATGCACTCTCCTCCCCTCGTTGCTGGTTTCTCCATAGATAGATCTTGGTGACACGTAGGAAAATTTTGAATTTCTGCTACGTTCCCCAACAGCAACAGTGGCATCATGAGCTAGGTCTATGCGTAGTTACTATGCACGAGTAGAACACAAAGTAGTTGTGGGCGTTGATTTTGTTCAATATGCTTACCGTTACTAGTCCAATCTTGATTCGGCGGTATTGTGGGATGAAGCGGCCCGGACCAACCTTACACGTATGCTTACGTGAGACCGGTTCCACCGACAAACATGCACTAGTTGCATAAGGTGGCTGGCGGGTGTCTGTCTCTCCCACTTTAGTCGGATCGGATTCGATGAAAAGGGTCCTTATGAAGGGTAAATAGCAAGTGGCATATCACATTGTGGTTTTGCGTAGGTAAGAAACGTTCTTGCTAGAAACCCATAGCAGCCACGTAAAACATGCAAACAACAATTAGAGGATGTCTAACTTGTTTTTGCAGGGTATGCTATGTGATGTGATATGGCCAAAGGATGTGATGAATGATATATGTGATGTATGAGATTGATCATGTTCTTGTAATAGGAATCACGACTTGCATGTCGATGAGTATGACAACCGGCAGGAGCCATGGGAGTTGTCTTAATTTATTTATGACCTGCGTGTCAACATAAATGTCATGTAATTACTTTACTTTATTGCTAACCATTAGCTATAGTAGTAGAAGTAATAGTTGACGAGACAGCTTCATGAAGACACGATGATAGAGATCATGATGATGGAGATCATGGTGTCATGCCGGTGACAAGATGATCATGGAGCCCCAAGATGGAGATCAAAGGAGCTATATGATATTGGCCATATCATGTCACCACTATTTGATTGCATGTGATGTTTATCATGTTTATACATCTTGTTTACTTAGAACGACGGTAGTAAATAAGATGATCCCTCATTAAAATTTCAAGAATGTGTTCTCCCCTAACTGTGCACCGTTGCTAAAGTTCGTCGTTTCAAAGCACCACGTGAAGATCGGGTGTGATAGATCCTTACGTTCACATACAACGGGTGTAAGACAGTTTTACACATGCAAAACACTTAGGGTTAACTTGACGAGCCTAGCATGTACAGACATGGCCTCGGAACACAAGAGACCGAAAGGTCGAGCATGAGTCGTATGGTAGATACGATCAACATGAAGATGTTCACCGATGATGACTAGTCCGTCTCACGTGATGATCGGACACGGCCTAGTTGACTCGGATCATGTAATCACTTAGATTACTAGAGGGATGTCTATCTGAGTGGGAGTTCATAAGATGAACTTAATTATCCTGAACATAGTCAAAAGGTCTTCGCAAATTATGTCATAGCTCGCGCTTCAGTTCTACTGTTTAGATATGTTCCTAGAGAAAAATTTAGTTGAAAGTTGATAGTAGCAATGATGCGGACTAGGTCTGTAAACTAAGGATTGTCCTCATTGCTTCTTAGAAGGCTTATGTCCTTAATGCACCGCTCAGTGTGCTGAACCTCGAACGTTGTCTGTGGATGTTGCGAACATCTGACACACATTTTGATAACTACATGATAGTTCAGTTAACCGGTTTAGAATTAAGGCAACGAAGACGTTTTGAAACGTCGCGAAACATATGAGATGTTTCGAGGGCTGAAATTGGGATTTCAGGCTCGTGCCCACGTCAAGAGGTATGAGACCTCCGACGATTTTCTTAGCCTGCAAACTAAGGAGAAAAGCTCAATTGTTGAGCTTGTGCTCAGATTGTCTAAGTACAACAATCATTTGAATCGAGTGGGAGTTGATCTTCCAGATGAGATAGTGATGTTTCTCCGAAGTCATTACCACCAAGCTGCTAGAGCTTCGTGATGAACTATAATATATCGGGGACATATATGATGATCCTTGAGATATTCGTGATGTTTGACACCGCAAAAGTAGAAATCAAGAAGGAGCATCAATTGTTGATGGTTGGTAAAACCACTAGTTTCAAGAAGGGCAAGGGAAAGAAGGGATACTTCATGAAACGGCAAATCAGCTGCTGCTCTAATGAAGAAACCCAAGGTTGAACCCAAACTCGAGACTAAGTGCTTCTGTAATAAGGGGAACAGTCACTGGAGCAGAATTACCCTAGATACTTGGTAGATTAGAAGGCTGGCAAGGTCGATAGAAGTATATTGGATATACATTGTGTTGATGCGTACTTTACTAGTACTCCTAGTAGCACCAGGGTATTAGATACCGGTTCGGTTGCTAAGTGTTAGTAACTCGAAATAAAAGCTACGGAATAAAACGGAGACTAGCTAAAGGTGAGCTGACGATATGTGTTGGAAGTGTTTCCAATGTTGATATGATCAAGCATCGCAAGCTCCCTCTACCATCGAGATTGGTGTTTGCATTGAGCATAGACATGATTGGATTATGTCTATCGCAATACGGTTATTCATTTAAGGAGAATAACGGTTACTCTGTTTATTTGAATAATACCTTCAATGGTCTTACACCTAAAATGAATGGTTTATTGAATCTCGATCATAGTGATACACATGTTCATGCCAAAAGATAGTAATGATAGTACCACCTACTTGTGGCACTGCCACGTAAGTCATATCGGTATAAAATGCATGAAGAAGCTCCATGTTGATGGATCTTTGGGCTCACTTGTTTTGAAAGGTTTGAGACATGCAAACCATGTCTATTGGTGTATATGCATGAAGAAACTCCATGCAAATGGACCGTTTGGACTCTCTTGATTTTGAATCACTTGAGACATGCAAATCATACCACATGGGCAAGATGACTGGAAGCCTCGTTTTCAGTAAAATGGAACTAGAAAGCAACTTGTTGGAAGTAATACATTTTGATGTGTGCAATCCAATGAGTGCTGAGGCATGTAGTGGATATCGTTATGTTCTTACTTCACAGATGATTTGAGTAGATGTTGAGTATATTTACTTGATGAATCACGAGTCTAAATTATTGAAATGTTCAAGTAATTTCAGGGTGAAGTTGAAAGATCGTCGTGACAAGAGGATAAAATATCTATGATATGATCATATAGATGAATATCGGAATTACGAGTTTGGCACAGAATTAAGACATTGTGGAAATTGTTTCACAACTAATACATCCTGGAACACCCTATTGGATATGATGCATACCATGATGTCTCTTATCGAATTGCCACGATAGTTTATGGGTTAGGCATTAAAGACAACCACATTCACTTTAAATAGGGCACCACGTAATTCCTATGAGATGACACCATATGAACTATGGTTTAGAGAAACCTAAGCTGTCATTTCTTAGAAGTTTGGGGCTGCGATGCTTATGTGAAAAATTTTCAGGCTGATAAGCTCGAACCCAAAGCGGATAAATGCATCTTCATAGGACACCCAAAACAGTTGGGTATACCTCCTGTCTCAGATCTGAAAGCAATAAGGGATTGTTTCTAGAATCGGGTCCTTTCTCGAGGAAAAGTTTCTCTCGAAAGAATTGAGTGGGAGGATGGTGGAGACTTGATGAGGTTATTGAACCGTCTCTTCAACTAGTGTGTGGCAGGGCACAGGAAGTTGTTCCTGTGGAACCTACACCAATTGAAGTGGAAGCTTATGATAGTAATCATGAAACTTCAGATCAAGTCACTAACAAACCTCGTGGGATGACAAGGATGCGTACTACTTCAGAGTGGTACGTAATCCTGTCTTGGAAGTCATGTTGCTAGACAACAATGAACCTACGAGCTATGGAGAAGCAATGGTGGGCCCGGATTCCGATGAATGGCTCGAGGCCATAAAATCCGAGAGAGGATCCATGTATGAAAACAAAGTGTAGACTTTGGCAGAACGACTCAATGGTCGTAAGGCTGTTGAGTACAGATGGATTTTAAAAGGAAGACGGACAATGATGGTAAATGTCACCATTAAGAAAGCTCAACTTGTCGTTAAGATGTTTTCCCACAAGTTCAAGGAGTTGACTACGCTGAGACTTTCTCACTAGTAGCGATGCTAAGAGTCTGTTGGAATCATATTAGCGATTACTACATTATTTATGAAATCTTGCAGATAGGATGTCAAAAACATTGTTTCCTCGACGACTTTTCTTGAGGAAAGGTTGTATGTGATACAACCGGAAGGTTTTGTCAATCCTGAAAGATGCTGATAAGTATGCAAAGCTCCAGCAATCCTTCTAAGGACTGGAGTAAGCATCTCAGAGTTGGAACGTATGCTTTGATGAGATGATCAAAGATTTTGGGTTTATACAAAGTTTATGAGAAACTTGTATTTCCAAAGAAGTGAGTGGGAGCACTATAGAATTTCTGATGAGTATATGTTGTTGACATATTGTTGATCGGAAATGATGTAGAATTTATGGAAAGCATATAGGGTTATTTGGAAATTGTTTTTCAATGGAAAGCCTGGATTAAGCTACTTGAGTATTGAGCATCAAGATCTATAAGGATAGATCAAAACGCTTAATGGTACTTTCAAATGAGCACATACCTTGACATGATCTTGAAGGTGTTCAAGATGGATCAGTCAAAGAAGGAGTTCTTGCTTGAGTTGTAAGGTATGAAGTTGAGACTTAAAGCTCGACCACGGCAGAAGAAAGAGGAAGGACGAAGGTCGTCCCCTATGCTTTTGTCATAGGCTCTATACGGTATGCCATGCTGAGTACCGCACCTGAAGTGTGCCTTGCCATGAGTCAGTCAAGGGGTACAAGAGTGATCCAAGAATGGATCACAGGACAGCGGTCAAAGTTATCCTTAGTAACTAGTGTACTAAGGAATTTTCTCGATTATGGAGGTGGTAAAAGAGTTCGTCGTAAAGGGTTACGTCGATGCAAGCTTAACACCTATCCGTATAGCTCTGAGTAGAGATACCGGATACGTATAATGGAGCAACAATTTAGAATAGCTCCAAGTAGAACAGTTATTTGGAATAGCTCCAAATAGAACGTGGTAGCTACATCTAGGAGATGACATAGAGATTTGTAAAGCACACACGGATCTGAAAGGTTCAGACCCGTTGACTAAAACCTCTCTCACAAGCAACATGATAAAACCCAGAACTCATTGAGTGTTAATCACATAGTGATGTGAACTAGATTATTGACTCTAGTAAACTCCTTGGATGTTGGTCACATGGCGATGTGACCTGTGAGTGTTAATCACATGGCGATGTGAACTAGATTATTGACTCTAGTGCAAGTGGGAGACTGTTGGAAATATGCCCTAGAGGCAATAATAAATTAGTTATTATTATATTTCCTTGTTCATGATAATCGTTTATTATCCATGCTATAATTGTATTGATAGGAAACTCAGATACATGTGTGGATACATAGACAACACCATGTCCCTAGTAAGCCTCTAGTTGACTAGCTCGTTGATCAATAGATGGTTACGGTTTCCTGACCATGGACATTGGATGTCATTGATAACGGGATCACATCATTAGGAGAATGATGTGATGGACAAGACCCAATCCTAAGCCTAGCACAAAGATCGTGTAGTTCGTATGCTAAAGCTTTTCTAATGTCAAGTATCATTTCCTTAGAAGAGATTGTGCAACTCCCAGATACCGTAGGAGTGCTTTGGGTGTGCCAAACGTCACAACGTAACTGGGTGGCTATAAAGGTACACTACAGGTATCTCTGAAAGTGTCTGTTGGGTTGGCACGAATCGAGACTGGGATTTGTCACTCCGTGTAAACGGAGAGGTATCTCTGGGCCCACTCGGTAGGACATCATCATAATGTGCACAGTGTGATCAAGGAGTTTATCACGGGATGATGTGTTACGGAATGAGTAAAGAGACTTGCCGGTAACGAGATTGAACAAGGTATCGGGATACCGACGATCGAATCTCGGGCAAGTACAATACCGCTAGACAAAGGGAATTGTATACGGGATTGATTAAGTCCTTGACATCGTGGTTCATCCGATGAGATCATCGTGGAACATGTGGGAGCCAACATGGGTATCCAGATCCCGCTGTTGGTTATTGACCGGAGAACGTCTCGGTCATGTCTGCATGTCTCCCGAACCCGTAGGGTCTACACACTTAAGGTTCGATGA
>NC_053024.1:729346180-729415214 GCF_003073215.2 Triticum urartu | reverse complement strand
TTAAAGGACGCAAAATTTCATAGTTCTCCATTCGTCACCCCATCATATTCATTGATTTTATGTTAATCATAAAAAATTAATGGTTGAGATTAGATCCGCATAATAGTTAGGACTCGAACAAGGACAAGATGGAGAGCAGAACAAGTAGGGATTGATCAATGCCTTTTCTCTAGATTGGAAACGGACCCTAACCCTTATTAAACTAACATGTATTTTCTTTTAAACTAAATCTATCTAACACCTAGCGTACGCATGCATCACGGCACGGCCATCACAACCGCACGATAAGTGCCTACCTGAGCCTCGCTTTCGCACCCGACCCGAATGCTCCGGTGAACCTCGCCGGCCGGCAAGTCGAGGATGCCGCGTTCGGCCCTCCATGCCTTTCTCTTTCTCTCCCTCGAGCCCTCCGGGGTCGCATTCCCACCCGCTATGCAGCCATCGCATCCGCCCGCTCCCCTCAGCTGCCATGCACGCCGGCCATGGAAACCACGTGGACCGCCGCTTCGACCGCCGCATGCCATCGCCTTGGAGGAACTCGGGCTCCTGACCAGCCGCCCCGCTCGTGGTGGTGGCAGACGACGCCGACAAGGCATGGTTCAGCAATGGGCGGAGGTGCCATGGCAGGAGAGGCTGGGTCATGCTCGTGGTCGTGGTCGCTCGCGCAACTTTCTCCCAGGTCAAGCCCCGCTCGTGGTGGTGGCGGACGAGGCGGGCAGATGCATGGTGCAGCAATGGGCGGAGGCGCGATGGCAAGAGAGGCTGGGTCATGGTCGTGGTCGTCGTCGCTCGCGCAACTTCCCTTCAGCTCGAGCTCCGCTCGTGGTGGTGGCGGATGACGCCCGTGAGGCGTGGTGAAGCAATGGGCGGAGGCGCCATGGCAGGAGAGGCTGGGTCATGGTCGTGGTTATCATCACTCGCGCAACTTCGTCTCAACTCGAGCCCCGCTCGTGGTGGTGGCGGACGATGCCGGCGAGGCATGGTGCGGTTATGGGTGGAGGCCCCATGGCAGGAGAGACTGGGTCATGGTCATGGTCATGGTCGCTCGCTCAACTTCCTCTCAACTAGAGCTCCTCCATGACGATGGTGCACGCACACAGACGAGTGGTTTCCTAGGCGCCTTTAGCGTGAACGACAGCAGCTCCGGCGCGTCACCCAGCTCCATGGCCACGCGCCTGCAGCGTCATCATCTCGGCACCAACCTGAGCAGCAAGAACAAAGGCCAAATACTCGTACATGGTTTCAGGTCCAGTCATGGATGCATGCATACGTGCATGGCTCGGCCATCCGCTGTGGATCCAGTTGCACGTATGCATCCGCTGATGCATACGTGCATGTGGCCTGACTCCAACAACGGTGAGCAATTACAGACGGGCTTGATCCAGGCGACAACGCGACGCACTGGAAGCACCGTCGATGAATAGTTTACTGCATGACAGAGTTTAAATTCAGGCTGACCTCTGTAGTAACCGGGGGAATTTAAGTAATAGATTCAATCTTCATATTTTTTCAAAAAAAATTCTTGAGTAGTATATTCTTTGCATAGTTTCTGCACAAGCTAGATGCAAGACTTTGTCACCTGCTGTCGATGTTTATGGCCGACGTGTAGCACGGAGCCCAGCTAGGTACTTACACTGCTGAATTTTGCATTTCATGTTTTTCCTTGCACAACAGCTATGTCCCTTCGATATGGTTGAATATGATTTGTTTGTTACGTAAGCTTTATTCCCTCCAATATTACTGAATTACTCATACATGGTTCCTTTTTTTCTGTATCTTCTAATAGTGTCTCAACTCTCAATGCATCATGGAAGATGACTGAAATGTGCATCTCTTATATGATGTTATGCTTCCTGTACAATAGCCAAATAGGTTCATACATGACAATTAATTTGTGAAATGTTATTAAATTGGCTAGCTGACAGTTTGAGAACATTCAGTTAAACGGATATGGAATTTCTAAATTTCATGTTGCACCAATATATTAACTAATTCTTTGAGTTTTAGAAAATATTTTTGTTTCATCCAATACACAACTTACTACTGAGCAACATCAGAATTTGCTCTTACTAATCCACTCAGATTTGAAAGTAACTACACATGATATGAATTTTGGGTATGCGGAATGTTCTGTTTTTTTTATAAGAAAAAGTATGCGTGTGTTTTGTTTTTATTTTGTGGGTCCATGTGTTGAATATGAAACGTCTTGCTCTTCCTGCCACTAATCTGATATTAGGATCACAATTGTTCTGTCAATATGGTTTTTCAGTGTTGTTTGCTTCCAAGATTGGAATCAAGGAAACTCATTTTTGTAATAGTATTTATTCCTTTAGTTAGCATTTTAGGCTATAATAAAATTAAGCTGACACAATTAATTCGAAGAAATAAACAGTTTACCTTTATTTATGATCTGCCGTCGTGCTTTGCTCCTCATCTCTAGATTATATATTTTGTGTTTTGCTAATTTATTTTAGCCACATAGGAAGTTCACTTTACGGCATGGTGAGTTGATTTGTTCATTTCCGATAGAATGCACACACTGCCCGTAGTTCTTAATCCATCTCTCAAAGTGTCGTTCCAAGAACCCTACCCAAAATCAATCCTGCTTCAAAGTCCCTAGACCTGACCAACCCTGATTCATGCCAACCGGCATTTTCTCCATAACGAAGCATTGGCGTTGTGCTAGGAATTACTCATGGAAGGCGTCCCTCACATCCTACTCGATGAGATCAGTTTTTTTGAAATCTAAATGTTCTCTTGTGTTGGCGCGGTTCAGTTACAGGTGCTGATTGATCTCATCGCCTTGTGATTGACCATGTTCAGACGCCTTATGATCTGGTGAAAACCGTGGGCACTGTTGGTGAGCGCGGAAGGTCAGAGAAGCGGCTACAAAGGTGGGGTGTGATATTGAAATAGAGGGCGTGGACCTATGCATGTCTGGGAGGAGCGGGAGGATGTCTTGAGTCATACATATTGTATTAGGGATAGAGATGTTTTATTCACCCGTTGCAACACATGGGCATTTTTGCTAATAATATTAAAGGGCGGAGGCTTTCATAGTTCTTCATAGGTCACCCTTTTATATCCTTGATTTTGTTTTAATCATAAATATTGATGGCTGAGATTAAAAGTATGGTAATGAGTTGCAGTTATTAAAATTAAAATTGTGGTCCTTTCTTTTCTTCCGTGCATCGCTTGTTCAACCGAACCTATCATACATGGACCATGTTCTGCCGGGCACTAGCATGGGGAAGGGGGGGAAATGCGTCGCTTTGGACCCAATCCGTGTTCATATTTGTGCTAGAGACCGCATCGCTCTCAGCTCAAATATAAAAAAAGGCAACTCATGCAGTAGGTTTGTTACTATGCTATATATACGATAGGAGACCTCCTGTGTATAATCAAACCAACGGGCTACATGGATGCGCATGTCTCCAGCTACGTACTCCGGCGGAATCAATTAGCTGTACGTATATGTGCGCTCTGGCCGGAAGGGATTGATCCACGAGCTAGCTTCTATACATATGTCATAACAAGCTACGTGTGTTCCTGGCAGGAGGAGTCAATCTACAAGAGCTAGATTTTGTACGTTCGTACTCCGCTATGTCTCTTCTAGCGGAATCAATCGGAAATTGTATCTATGTCAATACAGCCAACGAGCGGAGCCACACATCTCGCCGAGAGGAATGACATGAATTATCACATCTAGTCGGACGGCAAGCGAAGTTACAGCCACGACGCGACGAAGGGGGTGAAGGTAGTTGCAGATGCTAAAGCCGACATAGACGATGGTGACGCCAATGATGAAGGAGCATCTGCCAGAACTTGGTCCAGTGTGACATGGACAACGTCTCCAATGCACCAGCCGGAACTTGGTCCAGTGTGACATGGACGACGTCTCCAATGCCAGCGTGAGTCAAAAGCCCTTCAAGCATCACGTAGAAGCCCCTCTAAGAAGAACATTGCGATGTACATCCTCCTCGACGACATCGGCTGTTGGTGTCAAAATCGGCGGATCTTAGGTAGGGGGTCCCGAACTGTGCGTCTGAGGTTGATGGTAACAGGAGACAGGGAACATAATGTTTATCCAGGTTCAGGCCCTCTCGATGGAGGTAAAATCCTACGTCCTGCTAGATTAATATTGATAAGTATGGAGTTATAAGAGTTGATCTACCACGAGATCGTAATGGCTAAAACCCTAGAACTCTAGCCTATCGGATTGCCCTTGTCCTTACGGACTAAGCCCTCCCATTTATATAGACATTGGAGGGGACTAATGTTAAACAAGGTCGGTTACATAGAAAGGAAATAGTATATCCGGCCGCCTGGCTTGCCATCCACGCAAAGAGGAGTCTTATCCGGACACGGAAGAAAGTCTTCCATCTTATATCTTCATGGCCCAATAGTCCGGCCCATGTCCAACAGGCCGGACGCCCAAGGACCCCTTAGTCCAGAACTCCCTCATCGGCCATGGCCAGCACGGTGCATCCATCGGCTTGATCATTGAGGCGGATCCAAGGATAGAGAGTGCGACCTCAGCTGGTAGCAGGCGGGAAGCATGGAGCTCATGTTTTGGCCGATGACTCCTACCTTCTCCACCTAAACCCTAAATTGATTGCTTTCTTTAGCATGTAACTCATCTCTTCCGTGTTGACCCGTTAGTTGTTCGGCAGCACAGCGTAGATGGATTCCAATCCTACATGCAGGATCAATGGTTCAAATCCTACATGTACCTGATCGCTCAACTGTGGATTTTCAGAAAAGTAAAGTATGATTATGACGGCAGGCGCAGAAGTAAATTAAGATTATATCAGGCGTTCGCACATATACTTCACCTTTGCATCATCAGGGCAGCACTGTCGTTACTCTAATTACCATCACTGGTAGTGTCTCGTTAGGCTATCCATTGCGCAAGGAGCTGCACCATGCATGTTTGGTTTCAGAAGAAATTGATCCAATACAATTTCAAGTAGGCTGACATATTGTAGTTTTATCTACAATTATAGGAATTTTTTTATCTCCGTGTTTTTTATCAAGATTAATATGTGGGTACTATATGCATTGTCGCCTTAGTCGAAGATTTTTTTTAACAAAGTTTATATGGAATTTGTACAGGCATTGTGAGCGAGTTTGTCTGTAGAATAATGCCTATAATTTTATCAATCAGTTGCAACGGGCATATGTGCTAGTCTTTACCTAATATTAAAGAACGGAGGCTTTCATGGTTCTTCATAAGTCTATATGTTTTTTTTCTTATTAGTTCTTCATAGCATGTTGGCCGGCTGCGTGCGTCTCTTGCGTCGTGCATGGCGTGCATGTTGGCGACGCGACGGCCGTCGTGTGCATGTCGCCCATCTTCCTGCACTGTTGCACGTCGACGAGACGAGACGGTGGCGCCTGCTCTGCCATCCCCTGGCCTCGCCGCCTTCTCGCTGCTCGCATTCCCAGTCGCCCGCGACCTACTTCCCTGCTCGCCGGCGCCTTTCCCTAGCTTTGCAGCCCGTTGTCCTCTGTTCTGCACTGCGCACGACCTAGACGGGCGTCCTCTTCTGGCTCTCCCCACGACAGCATTGTTCATTGCCTCGGGGGACGAGCACGGCCGACGCCGCGCGGTCATGGCGTGGGGATCTGGGCTTCGAGCGCGGTGGTGCGCGGGAATCGATCTGCAGGCTGAGCATGAAGAGCCACCAGAGCCGCGAGAGTCAAGGCCGCCGGCAGCCTCTACTCAACCCCCAACGCTGCACGAGATCATCCTGCCGGTCCACCTGGTGCTGCCGCTGCTCCTGCACCGGAGCTCAGCTATAGCTCATCTTCTTCCTTCCTCTGTTCCCGACGAACTGCAAACCCGAGCAAGCAGAGTGTCAGCTGGGACACATCAATCTTTGTCAGATACCAACTGCTTAGAGGTGTTCCTCTATGAATTAGCAACATTGTCTACATAAATGATGGATTCTGGGAATGATGGCTCGTCTGGGCTGAGCTTCATATAATCCGGTCTGAAGGGGACTTGAGATAGCTTCAACCATCGGAGACATGTTTTCAGTGTATGCACAATTGGTATCTGCTTGCTATCTTTCATATTGCTATCGCCAAAGGAGACAACATTGTGGCTGGTGAACTGGTGAAAATCTGCTATTTCACAGTGCAAGTAGTTTTCACGGGTGTACATGAAGTTCTCCTGTCATAACCTTGATTTGTTTGCCAGTAAAGTTGCACGCAGATCTGTTTGGAGGAGAGTTATTTCAGAATAACTTTGAGAGGACTGGTCAATTGCCCATCAGCTGGAACTGATATCAGTATGTGCTGCTATAACCAAAGGCATATTTTTGCTACTGATTATTGAACAATGTATGGTACAAGCGACTACACAGCTGTTCCACCCATCTTTGATGTGCAGTGGGTGGATCAAATTAATACTAACATTGAAGCGTATGGGGATTATTAACCTCGGTGCAAACAATTCCAAAGTTCAACTACTAGGTCATCATCCTCTTCAGTTTTGACCCCTTTTTGCTTAGTTTAACGCAACATTTTGTTGTCTTCTTCTAGATGTGTACCATGTCGCTGATTAGCAAAAGGTAGGTCTATAAATTCACTAAGGACAAGTTTTGCTTTAGCAGCCATCGCACTAGCAACCTGAAACAGTGTGTTGGGGATAAGAGAAAGCAATATTGGATATACATAAATAGCAGATTATCATATATTCATTTATATAAAGTGTAGTTCACCGAATTCTGTTAACACATTATTTGGGACATTTAGATATATTAAAACTGAGCACCCTCCCAGCTCTCTCAACACTCCCAGCCATCACTCTCGACAACCGTCCGTTTTCCCAATTTGAATGTGCCTGGCCGTTCGATGCTCTGCTACGTGGGCCAGTGGTCGAGGGGATGCTGCTCCCGTAACAGTTTTCAAGCAACCTAGTTAATTGGGTCCCGGTAGAGCGTAGGAGGCCCATTTAGCCATGTCCATTCGCAGTTCACGTTTCCGTCCAATGGTATTCCTCCCATGAGTCCCCTCCCCTCCCTAACCTATCTTCACACCAGGCTGCGCGTCAATCATCCAGCATCTCTTTGGATGGATCTGGAAGTGATCGGGGTTGGGACTAAGCCGAGGGAAAATAATGCGGCGATGGGAAAGATGTGAATAAGGCAGTGTCGTGCTAGATCAACAATGCGAAGAACAACATGCATCGCAGGTATGGGGTGGAAGGTATGTGTGGAGCCGCGATGCAAGGATTTCTGCTACCTATTGTATCATCGCTGGACTCGATCTTTCAATTCTGCTTCCAACCAGGATGACTCAAAGGTTTGGTAGCCTTTCTCGATTCGCCACCACAATTTGTTTCTCCAATCTAATCAGTTTGGATCCGTTCTTCTTTTTTTGCTTCAGCGCCTGCTCATCTTCCCCTTTTAACCCTAGACGTTGCAAGAAATGGAAGCGACAACAATTAGATTATAGGCTGGGTCACCAGGTAAATCTCATTCTTCATAATCAAGTGTTATACATAATTACCTCTTATATCGTTCTTATGCTGTTAGTTAACACGACTCTGCAGGGACACCATTTGTATATTATACTCTACCAAGTGTAGCAAACACATGTATATCACAAGCTATGATACGAGGATACCTAAGATGTTTGCACTACTAATCTATTAAGCATTTTGCGGTGAATTACTTTTCTATCTGAAATCCTTTTATTTTTTGTCAAATAGACTATGAACTCACACATGTTGTTTAATCACTGAACATTAATCCATATTGACGTTAACCCCTTCTATTAAAAAAGTGAATGACAATATGCAAGCTATTGATGAGGATTTGACCTTACGATGCATTAAGGCAAAGGATCTTGATTTTACATTTTTTTATTCCTCCCCGTGCTATTTATATATTTTTATTCTAGCGGCTTCCCCATCTAGGTAGGAGCTCACACCTCATTAGTTTTTGGAATTAGCATATTTCCATAGCTTCGTACAAAAGCATGGTAAATTTTATGATAGAATATAACGTAGTAATTTTTGGAAAAGTATATGGCGAAATTGATTAATTTTTCATCTGTCCAAGTTTGCAAACACATGTTCGGTTATTGTTTCTTTAAACTTCTGAGGGTTATGATTTTTTTTATCATGCTATATACACATGCAAGGGAGAAGTTTTGTTATTTAGTAAAGGATGTCAAGGTGGACCCTGAACTCTGAAACTTGGGTCAAACAACATTACATTTTTTGATATTTCTTATTATCGAACGAAAGCTAAGCTTTCAAGCCGTAGCTGAGAGGTGTTCATTATGCACTTCCATGATTTGAGGCTTCGTGGTCGCATTGATTCTGTTATTTGAAACTCTATATGGTTTATATAGATTGGCCTTTTTTGGTTTGATGATCTGTTGTCATGCCATCCTTTGTGGTCAGGTATTTTTCATTTAAAACTGAAATATCATGGTTCTTGCCTTGTGGAGGAGTTAATGCCATTACTTTGAATAGTGAGGATATCTATAGAATTGGGCAATCAAAGTTTCTCATCATACTGTGGGTAGCATTTGTGTCCTATTTCCATAGGTTCAAGTTGTTATTGGCAGGAGCAGGAACATAACTGTTCTTAGCGGGCTGGCCAAAAGGTGTAATTTTTGTGCCACCAATTTGTTCAGTTTTCCTTGTCCTGCACTTATTGGTTTCACCTCAAAAGCTTCTACATGTTTGCAAGGAAGTAGTAACACCTTGCAACAGGACTTACTTAAATAGGAATAAGAGTCGGCAGAGCAACTAGAATATGCAGAGCAACTGCTAGCCAAAACGCCAAGATCTTAAATTTACATGAGGGAAATGAAAGTGCCATATGATCTTTTTCATGATCACTTTAGGTATGGCTCACTTACAAAAACTATGCAGGTTTCTCTTGATTAATGTGATGGTCATTTATTTTAGAAACCTTGCATGTCTTGTGGCTAAATGTTGAAAGGTACCATAATTTATTATGGGCATGTATAAACAATAGCATGATAGTGGACCTCTGTTTTATTTCCCAGCTTGAATAATTCAGCAAGGATGTTTCATAGCCATACAAGATTTCTAAATCTTGATACTAGGTACGTATGGTAGGTGATCCTCTATTACGAATATTAACATAAATTCTACTCCCTCTATAAAGAAATATAAGAGCGTAGTGATCTAAACGCTCTTATATTTCTTTATGGAGGGAGTATTCGAGTAGCGATGCTACTGTTTAGCTGCATCAGTATACTCTATTATCGCTTACATTATGATGTTGCTTTATGGTGAACAACTTTAATTTATTTGCATTTCGCACTACTTGAGTTAGAATTTCATAACAACCTACTACCACTTGATTGAGCGCTTTGGGGATGATTTTTAGTTTCTTCCCTCAAGAAAACTTTCCTTATTGTAGATCATATGAAATTCTTCAACCAGAGAAGATCTCCTCAACGAGTTAAATTACATTATCAGCGATCTATGTTGACACAACAAAGACGTATTCAAAGAACTACATTGAAAGTAATTTGAGACAACAAAGACATACTCAAGGAAAGCAATGAATGGTCAAAGAAAAATGTTATTGTATTTCAACAGTCTCTATGAAAACACTAAAATTGTTCATCTCTATTCTATGAGTAAGTTTGACATGTTTTTTGACAAATGATTCTTTTGACCGTCTAGATCTTAGTTATGTATTTTTATGGACTTCGGTTAGTCCATGGTGTTTTAATGCACTATATGTGTATTAGTGTATGCCCAAATGCAAATGTTGTCGAATTGTATGAACGCAGATTGCCAGTAGGAGAAATTTATTCCTCTGTTGTAACCTCTATTTACATTTCTGAACTATAGGGGGATGAGAAGTAATAATTGCACTACATTCCAATTCTGCCTTACGGTTTTAATGTATTTGTCAAATTTCTTTCACTACAATGCAAAAAGTTATTAAAAATTCTATCACAATAGACGGGCGCAGCTATGCGCGCCATCATTGATCTAGTGGAACCTATGGCACGTAGAAGGCCCATGGATCCTACGGTCCACAGGAGGCCCATGGTTACAACAGCCCGTGTGTTGCCATGGTTATTGTGGCCTAGTTACCAAAATTAGGTTATTGTGGCCACTAAAAAAATGCGGAAAAATAACTACAGTGACTACAAGCAAACAACTAAACAAGACAATAAGGAAATAAATAAGCAAGCAACTAACGCCAGGCTATTACGGCTATTACACATATTACATTCACTGGGCATCAAAGTTCGCCAACAGTGCAAATATAGGGAACAAAGCAGCATATTACATACACTGGCCATCTAAATTGGCCACCAGTACAAATAAATGCGGCAGCAAAACAAGTCCATAATTGAAACAACTTCAGAAGTGCTCAAGAAACGTTATCCTAGGTATCCACCATGCTGGCAATAAGCTTAGCAAGCTTATTAGCTTTGTCCTGTTTGGCGCTAAAATCTTCCAATGCTTGTTGTTGCACCAGAAAGTATGCATCTGAATGCTCGAGGGACTTCTGCAGTCCTTCGGCTTCTTGTCGTAGCACAGCTGATCGATGTCTTTCAGCTTGTAGTTGAGACTCAAGAAACCGAACTGATTCAGATAGTGAGTTTGAATAGCTTGTGCCAGTGGTAGTGGCCAGTACCTCGAACACTAAACCAAGACATGACCTTGGGGTTGTCTCACTGTCTTCAAGATAGTTTTCCTTAGCTGTTTTATCAGCTTTATTGGAGACCAACAAGGATGTCTCACTGTCCTGAACCTTATCTGCATCACTTCCTTTACCATTGCTTAATAAGGCACTCTCTTCCCCAATATTCTGTCAACATTCTAAAAGAAGAAATAAGGAGACACATAAAAGGTTTAGCATGTACTAGTGGCTTAATGAGATTGAGCCTGACTTAGCGAGACATATTCGTGTGGGAGTATGCGCTTTGCTGTGGACTATCTGGAATTGCAGAAATGATTTGGTTTTTAACAGAACATCACGCTTTCATTTTGTGCAGGTTAATCTTCCGAGCCACGGCATTGATCTGTTCGTGGTCGCTACTCACTCCGATGGAGGCCAGTGAGCATTTGATTACTGGATTTATCCGCTGGGAGATGGTAGCTCGGAATATCTTCAACCGGTTTGGATGGCGGTCATGTAATATGATAGGCAATTAGTTTACCTATCTCTTTTTAGCCAGGCGGTTGTGGCGTCCCTTATTTGGCTAGTTTGTCTTTCTAGCCTATTTGGCTCTGAGTGGGCTTTTTTTCAGTTGGAGACTTTGAGACCTTGTTGAAACCTTATTTATTTGTTTTAATAAGATGGCCGTATGCATCATTCTGATGCAGAGGCCGGGGTGACCCCCTTTTTGAAAAAAAAATATAAAGTGTAGTTCTTTAGACGGTTGGTTTAAATTATAGATGGCTTATTTTGATTTTATGTCAGAGTTGATGGGTTTCGGAATAGTGCCTTCGACATTACCAAATGTTCGTGGAGGCCGTGACGTAGGAGGGAACTCTTATTTCAACTCCGGTGGAAGCTCCACGTTCATTTGCGTTGGCATCATCGAGATGGAAGTTAGCATCATAAACAGTTGTGGCCACCGCGACGATGTAGCCAGGGCCTTTGTACCCATCCATGCCGACACAATTGAGATGGAGGCAAACATCATGGATGGATATGACATCCAACGGGACGTCATTAGGAACTTCGATTTCATCCAATCCGACACTATCGAGATGGATGTCAGAATCATGGACGGTTATGGCCGCCGTTGCGAGGCCGAATTAGGCATCTCAACAGCCAAGAATGCGTCTCACTCGCTCTATCATAGCCTTGAAGTGCATTGTGGTCGTAGTTGTCAATCTCAAATGGTCCATTGACCTTATACGTACATATAGCTGCATTGTCATGTGGTTCATGACAACTGGTGCTCGTTTCATATAGCAACACACATGTAGCTAGAGAGATTGGTTTGATATATTTATTGTGTTTTAGAAAATAATTAGTAACTTCTTCGATATAGTTGTAAATCAAAAAATTTCAAGAGCAAGTAGCAGTTCCGAATGCATGCCCCAGTACCATAAATTAATAACCTAAAGTTATGGTTCTTCATCCATATCAGTTGATTATTATCTTTGTCATCTCTCCACAGCAGCTCACATAAAAAAGATCTCTTGTTGTCTGGCTCCATAATGAAGCATGTCAATTTGTTTTTTCCGTTGCAACGCATGGGCATACGTACTAGTACTAACAACATACAGTTTAACAGTGGGCACTTCTGTTGTTTTTTTTTTGAACATCAGTGCAGACACAAGCACTCATATACACGCGCATGCACTCACCCCTATAAATACACACACGCACACCCTATCTCTATGAGCACCTCCGAAAGACTGAGCCGGCATGATCTGGTGGGCTGGGGATACCACGGTCCCTCTAACCATCCAACCACAGATTGGTTCGCGGCATTTCTGTTGCTTGGTTGGCTCGATTCCACCAGTGCCAATAGATTGTGCTGTGGTGGACACAAATGTACTCCACATCCAGGAAATTCATATTAATGTTACCAGGTGCCTTTTGTCATGTCGCAATATTGCACCACGTTTTTTTGCGGACGGTGGGCCGACGGCACTGGACGCGGGAGTCGTCCCAATCCAGGAGACCAGGACGTAGGGCACGAGCACGAAGCCAACTGATTCTCATCCAAATCAGAGGCTCGTTCAAACTGGGACCCCAAGCACAAGGCGTGCACAGACGGAGATCGATCGGCCGAGGGTGGAGGACCGGCACATACATGGCCGACCCCGACCTCGCCGCCGCGGAGCCCGACGAGGAGAGCCAGTGCGGCATTCCGTGCGTCTCAGCGCTCTGCGCGTGCACGCTCCTTGCCGCCTCCGTCGTTCTCGTAATACTGTTCTACCGCTCCGCTGACGCATCCACCGCCGTCCAAGTCATGGCCGCCGCCGGGCTCGTCTTGGCGGTCATGGGCCTCGCCGGCGGGGTCGTGTTCTGCGCCCACTGCCTCGATTTCTGGTTCCACGGCAATTGCCTCGGGGAACAGCAACCGCTGCTGCCGCCCTTGGTTGATTGATCGATCCCGATGGCGATCGTTCGGGGAGTAGCTAATAATTGGTTGTCTTTGGTTGTTCTTGGATTTGATTATAGCTGTATTTTTTGTGTTTACGGTGATTTATTAATTACTATAGCTTTCATCATGGCATATATACTGACGTGATTTAACTCTAAATCTTGTTGTGATCCCGTACGTAAGTTGCTACCTTGCGAGTCATGCATCCGGTTTTAGTTTCAACATTTACTTCGGTGCTTGACTGATTGTATGTGTTGTGTTGGTCACCCAATGCTCATTCTCACAAAAAAAAACGCTTCGTCTTTCAAGAGTCATGCGGTATTACTTGCTTGTTTTAGCTATCATCTGCTCATTTTAATCAACTTCTATTCAAACCTTGCACGGTTCAATGATTTCCAAAAGGCTCAACACGACGTTGCAACTCCAGCTACATGCATGCTTGGTGACATTTTCTCTTGAAGCAAGCTTTCGCCTCGCTTTACAGATAAGGTAATAGGCAACCACCACATCATCCGTACAATAAGTTTAAGCACAAGAAAAGTAAATATAAGTCTGCTCGGGCAACAACACCAACATGCCCAAATGAAGAGAAACAGGTCATATAGAACGTAAGATTAGCGGCTAGCATGAGAAGCAAGGTGGTGTCTTGCCGAAGTCAACACGTCCATCATCGCACCAAGCTGGTCCCGACCCCGCAGCCTAAAGAGTGGGTGTCAGTGCTGTACAAATGATAAAAATTAAAAAATGAAATTAGTGGCCCCTCGTAAAAAGACCCGCTTGACCATCATCTTGTTACACGTTGCCCAAAGGGTGCAAGTCATTGTCGTGAACACTAATCAGAAAAGGCGTCTCCTCAGATGTGACATAACCCATCGCCAAGAACATTCAGCTTGGCCAAGAGAGGCAATCCTGCAGCAGCCATCACACAAGATCTTAATCTTCAAAGGGAGTGACGGTTTTCACAGAGGCGCGATAAACCGAACCAACAGAAAAGAACCCCGAGGGGTTCAACCGCCAAGATATGGCATCCAGATAGTCCGATAAAGAAATTTTGAAAGCAAACATCACAATCAGCACCAGACATATCGATTTATTGACTTAGTTCCTAAACAAATTACATTGCATTGCTGAAAAATACAATTTCAGCAACTCTTCGGCAAATGCATGAATAATACTCAAGTCCACACCACAACAACAATTTCCTTAAACACATGAATCTTTTGACAATGCAAAACCAAAACAGTTCCCTGTTGCATTTTGTATATATACAAATAATTTAATCTGTCACCTAACCTATTCAACTCAAGTCCACGCCACAAACAACAAATTTTCCTTTTCTCCCTCCATTTCAGGACACAGCACTCATTACTGCGAAAAACCCACAATTGTATACAACGGAAACTAACAACAAGAGCATGGGCGCAACGAAAACTCTAAATCTTTCACCCGCTCACGCTCATGCCCTCACGGTCAGCCGCACATAACAAATGAAGGGATGACGACAGGAGTCGTTTCATTCTGATTGTTTTCTAGGGGATCCTAGAACTCGTCATCAAGCGAGTAATCCTCGTCATCGGGCAGCATTGCCGTCAGGAGCGAGTACCGCACCCGCAGGGATATCTTGCCCCTCTCGAGGTGAAGCTTGGCACCCGACACCACCCAGTACCCCGGCAGGTCCTGCGGCCCGCGCACCATCTCCGTCGTGTCCACGAACTTGAGCAGCTTCGGGGGCTGCACCGGGGCGGGCGGGCCCCCGGGGTACACCGCCGAGTTGATATTCACGTCAGCAGGGCGGGGCATTGGCTTCTGCACCGCCGTGGAGAAGTGTGTGCTGATGAGTGTCGAGATGAGGCCTGACTTCTGGATTAGGTTCGGGGACCCCTCCCACTCAGGCTGCCTGACGGAGTGGGCGTTCACGACCTTGGAGAAGTGCAGCCGGAGGAACAGTATCTTCTTGAAGCCCTGGCTGATCACTTCTAAACGTGCTCCCGTGACGATGGAAGCGTCCTCTGACTCCACTGGCGCTGTGCAGACGTGGGAGAAGCGCTTCCACGATCCTATTGGTTCCACGTATTTGCGGTCAAATGGTTCTGGAGTTCGGTTGTTGTAAGGGTCGTCTTCGAGCTGGATAATCTGGGGAAGAGAACAGAGATGTTGGAGATGGATAGCTAATTTGTTACTCTTCTTTCCTTCAAGAAACAACCGGAGCCCCGTAATTGGTCTTTTGCCCACATCAACCTGCACCAAAGTTATAAAGCTGCTCAAAAATCGGAAGAAAATTGATAAAAATATCATCAAACCCGCAACTGAGTGGAAACTGTCAATATAATAATAAGCTTGTATTTCTCTATGTAGTGTGCAATGTTGATCGACAACTTTTTTTAATAATTAGTTCATGTAGGAGCATAAAAATTTCTGAATCAATTGAACAAAATCTAAATATGCCCTATTCTAATGCTACCGCTGTTTTCATCATTCCCAAATAAACTAGCGCTAGCCAATCCTGCCATTCATAGGTTACAAGATAAATGTGATTGGTGTAAAACCAAATAGAGTAGCAGCGCACCCAATTTTGATAATGCCACCAGGATTGGATCCATGAAGTACTAGGCTAAAATATTTTTCCCAGTTTCAGGTTTTTGCGCTTCACAGTTTCACACTGGGGCTTCCCCACTTAACTAACCATCCATTTATCTTATAAGTAATTACACATCTTATACCCTTTGTACCATTGTTTTCACTAAGGAAATGCATTATCTTATCCCTCTATCTATATCTCGCTCTTCAGAGATAATTGGTTCATATTTATGTAGCCATGTGATCTGACTTCAGTTGTGAGTTGCAACATATAAGAGCATCAGCTGATTATCAGATGCTGGGATTCCGCCCTCAGGATCGATCACATTAAATCACGACGAACACGCACACAAAAAACTGACAGCCAAGGGCCCTTGTCGTGCCCTCTTTTCTTTTTATTTTTTCTTTTCTCGGTGTTTACAACGAACCCTTGCTGCTGCTTATGTAGAGTTGTAGACGCAGCTACGACCAAAAACCTGAACCGACTAAATACCTACACATGAAGTACTACTTCTACATAGCCTACCAGGACACGTACTAGTACTGTTACATGGAAACCAAAACCGACTCACACTACAAATTCCCAACTGATCTCAAGCTAATCCTAGTTATACACAGACATGCAATGCTAATACTACTAGCACACGTGCTAAACTAATCCTATCACGCAAATATGTTTGGCTTGTTCTAATATCAGATAGATAACTGTCTAAGCTAACAACCAGGTTGTTTATGGAAAGGTAGGCAGTATAAATTCTCTGCACAGTAGAATAAGAATTTGAATGGTCACATAAAAAGGAGTGTTTTATCTCCAACACTTATCCTAACCTATGTCTACTTTTTATGGCAATGTTTAAGAGACCATGATACCACGTAAAAAGGATAAAAACAAGGAAATAGATAGATGAACAATGTTTCAGTTATGGCAATAGGAAAAGTGTGCATACCATGTTGGTACAAACATAAAGTGTTGGACCAATAAAATTTACTGGCAAAGATGCACTGCTTTGCTTTTTCCTCTGAGGACCGAGAGGGAGGTCACTATAAACTGGTGCCCACTGCCTTGGAAGCTGGAACTCCAAAAACTGGTGCAATTCCTCAATTGGGGGCTTATCTGTATGAAATTCAAATATATCACCTTGTTATGAATACATCACACATCACATTGTTTTCTGTGCAAAACGATGTTTGCTAGCTTGCTTTTTTGTTTATGACCTAATGATAGGATGGTGACAAACATCTAGCTTCAAAAGGTTGCAATTCAAACAATACGTTAAATAGAGAATTTTATTGAACACACCATTTTTGTATTTGTTTTGCAGCTCATTTGCAGAGACTAGAAATTTATGACATTATTAGGACTCCATATTGAAACATAAATATACAGTATATTAAAGATGACTGAAAACAACCAGAAGAAGATGGAGCCTCACAGAAGCAGGCTGATGATGTTGATCATAAGCTAAAATAGGGTGTATCATTTTTGCCCAACAGATAATATACAGGGAGTGAAGTCGGTGAACAGAGCTACAAAGGACAACTATTTTCTAATAATTATTGCCCAAAAAAACATTTCCTTAGAATCTAAACAATAGGGACTTTGTTTGTGAAAGAAAGAAGCCAGCCCCCTTTCATGGTTGACCATTAGGGTGGCCAAGGGTGCAGGTTCTAAAGTCCTGAATAGACTATAGAAAACTTACACCCAAATACATCACGAAAAACACAAGTTCTTTCCCTAGAATCCTAACTCTAGACACTATCATGAACAAGGAAGCTGTATGGAAAAAAAGTGAGAAGGACAACAAGAAACCTTATTTTGAAATAATCAAAATTAACATGCAGTTAAAGTACTAGGGCTGAAGATCAAGACTTCTCTTAATATTATTACTAATTATGCAGTTCCAACTTTCAACATTTGACGTTTATAGGTTGAGAGCTGAGAAATGAATAAACTATTCAGCAAGCTTGAAAGGGTCAGAATTTATACTTACAACGAAGGTACAGATTAATTGCATGATTCAGAAAGCCACTACCAGGAACTCCATTCAACAATGAAGTAATAGGTATAAAAGACATCGAGATAACATCAGGTTCTGATTGAACACTACTCAGCCACTCGCTATGAGAGATCATATCTTTATCCCTTCCACCTCTTCGCCTAGGCAGCACTACCAAATCCTGAGATTATCACAAAGAACAAACATAAATAACACTTCTCCTATGAACAGTCTTATATTATATCGACACAAAGAACTCTACCTCCTTCGAAGCATAAGAATTTAGTGGACTAGACTCCACAAATCTCAGTCGCTGCTCTCTTCTGTCACTCTGCATGGTACACAAAAACATAAATCACCAAGCTAAGAAAAACACAACAGCGCCTTTTATACCAAGACATATGACTGCCGTAAACATTAAGGCATGATGTTCGAATTCAAGTGAGCAACCTATACACGAATAGCTCTTGCCTCTTGGAGTAAAGAGACGGAAAATAAGGCTATTGGCAAATGTCTCGGCCCTTGCTGTCTATGGCTATGGGCACATGCACAGATGGCAGGTGTGCATGTCAATTTCGATAATTCAAATTAATGAACTTGGAGCTAGTCTGTGATCTACTTTCACTGATCAAAAGCTGAGCCCCTTGGGTACCGCCCAACTACAGAGATGGGTTGTACAAAATTTATTGTGCAAGTAGCGGGTTATGCAAGGCTATATACGGCTAAATGATCATTAATGTTGAATAGAAAATATGCAAGGGGAAGTCGGAGGCAAAAAAAAAATTTAGAGGCTAGGGTAATACCTTATCCTCCTTCCCATACGCATCCCTGAAACTAATGTCAGATTGCCCATTTGCATCAAGAAATCTCCTGTCAGACATCTCCTTCAATCGTTTTTGAACATCAACGGCTTGCAAGCTTGATGAATGCTGTTGTTTCAAATAAATTACATCCTTCCCTCCCATTTTAACACCAACGACTATATGTGTCCCAAATTTTTGAATGAACCTGCAAGGTTAAGCAATTAAGGTTGAAGTTCAGATTTACGACTTGGGCAGAACAATTGGCTCAGCACATGTTTTAACAAGAACAGTGTACATCCAATTCCAATGCTACATGCTTAGAAAGCTGACTGTAGAAAAGAGAACTGATACTAATTACATATGGTCACATCTCACATGAAATTTGCAAGGACTAAGACTGTCAGTAGAGGACAGGTTTCAAAGGAGTCAGTGCTCAGACAATCCACCCATCAGACATGAATGTATTATGTATCATACCAGAATCAGAACAATTCAGAAAAATGGCAGTCAAAGATCGATGCTATAATCCTATCAAGACTTCATTTAAGGAGCAAGAACACAGAGGCCTATCTTATCTTCAATGACTACATGCTTTTGGGTATGCTTGAATAAAATATGGATCTAACCTTGCCAAAGCAGCAGGTTCCCAGGTTGATGGAACAGCCTGCTTAACATGATCTCGTAGTACAATTTGTGCCTTCGAGAGTGCAACAGTATATAGTGTGATACACCAACCATCAAAAGCAAGTGACTTGGTACTCGCAGCATCTTTCTGCCAGGAGCCAGTAAATTCAAACATATTATTGAACAGGCCAGATGGAATTTTTCCAGACAAAGATAACTCCCGGTTGAATTGCTCCGACATCTGCAAAATGCTTCATAATTTGAGAAAGGTAGCTATTTTTTTTATCTGAGCATTGTAAACACAACACAAACATTATTTAAAGCAGCTTGACAGCTTCCATGACAGCTCTGGAAGGAAACACATGACAGGGAGAGAAGGTTGTACTAGCGAAACACAATATTCAGTAGGAGAGATGCTATATCAATCGCCAAGCATAGAGAATAAGAAACAAGGTACATCTCATGCTTCTGCAGCAGATAAATCACAATCCCATGAGATGCTAGAACAGCATTACAACTGAACACCTGCCCTCCAAGGTGGAAATGGACAAACCTATCATGGGAAGGTTGCATGTTTCTGAGATAGGAGCTATTGGCTAGAACATGCTGCATGCTAAAAAAGCATCCTGCTGGTGCTAGCAAACTGGTATAAGCGTACAATCCTTTAGTTTCTGCTAAATATCTAACCAGATAATTTTGGACCTTCTAATAAGGTAACAACCAAAACATTATCTATATACGCCTCCATTAGCATTACTCAAAACTGGAAAAACATTTTTTCTGGCTGAATATGTGCCTATGCAGGCCTCAACTGTTCGGTGCTTCTATATGTTTTTGAAATGGCAAAAATCAGTCCCTAATCCAAGGTATGCTACCAGCAACCTGGTAAGAAGCCTACAATCCCAGAGTTTCCGACATTCTTCCAAATATCTAACCTGATAATTGACAACCTTCTAATCTGGTAACGACCAAAACATTATCTACATACACCTCACATTACTCACAAAGGAAAATTATTCTGCCTGGAAGTGGCAGAATACATATCTCTATAGGCCTCAAAGTGTTTGGTGCCTATATATATCTTTGAAGTGCATAATGCAAGGAATAGGATGATTTTACTCTTAAAAGTGCAAGTTACTCTGAATAGGTGGTTCTGAAATGGTAAATTGACTTATGTTCATTTCTGTCATCTTCCTTGTTCTGAAGTAGGCCTACAAGAAAGCATACCTGCTGGAACGACAGGACATCGGACCGGAACCGCATCCGCTCCCCCTTGTCGCACTTGATGGACTTGGGCACGCCGGCGACCGTGGTCAGGCTGCCGGGGAGAACGATGTCCTGGGTCCCATCGCGGTCGAGCTCGATGAGCGACGGGTCGGGCGAGCCGCGCTGCTTGCAGAACTTGAGCCGGACGTCGGCGGCGACGTCGTAGCCGAGGCCGATGGAGCGGATGGCGGACTCGGCGGCCCTCTGCAGCAGCATCTCCTTGCTGTCCCTAGGCGCCATCCTCGCTCATCCCACGGCGCCGGAATAAACTTCAACACCCCTGGAGCCGGAACACCCGGAGCAAAATCAGCAGACGACGCGGTTAGACAATCCTTTCGCAGCTGAAACGGCCGCAGGACCGGGAAAATAAACTGAAATTCCCCGCCAGATCGGCCGGCGCCGCGTGGGGGGGGGGGGGGGCGGGGGCTGAGCGGGGCGGATCTGGCGCCGCGAAACTTGAGGATTAGCCGGGACGGAGCGGCCGCCGGAGAGCCGAAAAGCTCGTACCTTTCCGCCGATTGGAGTTCCGGACTTCACCGACGGGCCGCCCGGAGATACCCCGCAGCGGCGAGGCGATGAGGAGGACGGTGCGTGCGCGCGGGGCGGCGGCGGTGGGGTTGGGGAGGTCGCCGGGGGTGGTCGTGGAGACCACGGCAGCGGCGTCGGAGGAGGAAAAAGTCCCAGAGGAGATGAGTTCTGAGGATGGAGACGCTTTGAACAGTGGAGCAGTGGAGGAGGAGACAGTGACATTCCACTTTTGTTTCTTGTTTTTGTAGCTGGGAGATAAATTATCTACAGTGATTAATTATTATTGGTGGCAGGTGGACTGCATTCAAAGTGGAAAAGTGAGAGCCATTGACTTCAGATTTTGGTGGTAGGTTTAGTCCATGCCAATAACCCATTTATAGTGTTATTTATTTTATTTTTAAAATTTTGTTTTATATTATATTAGTATATAGAATCTCTTCCCTACTGATTTTTCCTAATCTTTTATTTTCATTAATAACTTTTCTTAGAGTTTCATCTGGGTTGAAGCAAATAGTACTCCCTCGGTTTCGAACTACAAGATGTTCTTATTTTCTTTGAATCGGATGTACATAGACGTGTTTTAGTGTGTTTGTCCATTCATTTCAGTCTAGCTATATTTTATATTAAAATACTAAAAACTGTTATAATTTGGAATATATTATACTAAACTGTTATATTTTATATTAGAATAGTTGCCCTCAAGAAAGTGGAAAAATAGTTTTTCCTTTTTTGACAAACAAAAGGAAAAAGGTTGAAGAGGTGAGTTTGGCTTCAGCCTCTTGTTTTCTTTTTTGACTTTTTTTTCTCGTTGAAAAGTCTGGTTGTTGGGCGTTGGCAAGCCAGGTTCACGTGCACGCGTATCTTTTCGTTCTCTCTCTTGAGGTGATGTATATGTCTCTGTCTACTTCATCTAGGTTGCGTTTACGCCTGTATGGTGTACTTTGGTTTTAGGCACATGCTGTCAACGGAAAGCTTTGACCATCTTAATCTGCAGAGAACTCATTTTGGGCTACTTTACTGACATGATTTTACCAGGTCAATCAAAGAGTTACGTATAGATTTTCACAAAAAAGAAGAGTTATGTATAGAACCTCACTCCATAATTTTAAAACCGGGCCGGTATTCGAATTAGTCGGGTTGCCGCAGGGCCGGCACATGGCAAAAATGCGGCGGCCTAGGGCTCATCTATAATATTTTCTGAAACACAGTACAAATACAGCCGTTCATATATACGCGCATACATTCACTTTTATGAATGCGCATACGCATATCATATCCTTATTAACATATTTAAGAGACGAAGCCGGCATATCATTTTAAAAATTTATGAAGCAGTCGTAGGCATCTCGTAGTCAACGTGAATGTCTCTTATCATTGAACTGCATCACCGGAAGTTCTAAAAAAATCCAGAAAAATGCAAGCAGCAGGACATATTTTCTGAAACACACTATAAATACAACCACTCATATATACGCGCATACATTCATTTCTATGAATGCGCATACGCATATCATACCCTTATTAGCATATTTGAGAGACGGAGCCGGCATATCATTTTAAAAATTTACGAAGTCGCCGTAGGCATCTCGTAGTCAACGTGAATGTCTCCTACCACTGAATTGCATCACCGGAAGTTCTAAAAAAATCCAGAAAAATGCAAGCAGCAGGACTTGAACCCTGTTGGACTGGGTATACCATTGTTCTCCTAACCATCCAACCACAGGTTGGTTCATCTATATATATCTATACTAATACTATAAAAAAAAATCCAAAGTGACAAATCCAATTAATCTCGGTCATCAAACCTGTCAATCCAACAATCTAGATTGTTCCGAGTGACGAGTGCTCAACATGTTTAGCATGCAATTAATATCATGCCAAATATAATTAATGTATAATTGATCTCCTACCTAATATCAGCATGTGATTAATTTCCTTCCTAATACAAACGTGCATTGGACGTAGATTTTATTGGTTTTAAATAAGGACCCAATATATCTATCTACATACTTAAATAAATTAAAAAAATGATTTTGCATAACATTAGAATTAGCGGACAGGAGGCATATCACCCACCCCCCAGCACTTCACACCGTTGTAAATCATAGATGTATCTAATTTTAACTTGGGGTGTCATACAATATATATAAGTGGAGATAGCAAAGGAAATTGTTTTGGACCCGATGTCCTTTGCACCCATCTAACTATATGTATGTAGGTAGGCCTACATGGAGGGTTTACCCTTGTGCATCATTGCTTTTGCTCACAAATAAAAGATGTTCTAATTTTTTGGTGAGACGTGTTTTAGTATGTTTGTTCACTCATTTCAGTCTGTATGTAGTCCATATTAAAAAAACATTCAAAACATTTCATAATTCAGAATTGAGGTAGTACTGGTTAACTAAGTGTTACGTATTTTATATTTCTTGTCTGTGTTTAATTTTGTTTAATTAAGCCAGATCGATCGACCTCATGGATCGGCGTGATTACTACCTACTAGCCTCCAGGGCGCTTTGCACCGTGTTGGCAGCCACATTGTTCATCGTCGAGCCGTTGCTTCTTCGTAACACCTTCGCTTGCGGAGCCCTTTGTGTAAGATACCCATTTCGTCGATTCGATTCATTGCAATGCAGACTAAAGATTGAGATGGATGCATACTAGCAACGTATATGAACAACATGCGTTCAAGGCTATGAAGGTGTCGACACTTTGCACGGTGATCTCGTACCCGCTGTTCAAGTTCCTCCACATCGGTAGCATCTGGGCGGTGGATGGGCCACATGGGCACTACTGCTACGCAATGGCCGTCATGGAGTCGATACGTCATCATTTTCTTAACTAGATGAAACCCCGCGCGTTGCGGCGGGACTTTCTACCTTCTATATGTGGCTTCAAAGTAAAGCGCAATTTGGATGAATGAAAATGAAGTATCACATCTATTAAATATCCAGTGAAATATTAATATTTACTTTATAAATATTGAACAAATACATTTTTCTACAAACATACAAAGATTTAGCTCAAACATGCAGGCATTCCTGCCTTCAGTAGTCAAGTTGGCTTGTAAGAGCATCAAAACAATTAATACACTCAATTGACTGGTAGTGACTTCAAAACATTCCTTTATTCATCTGTATGAAAATGCCCAAATTTGTTGAGCCAGGTCTTCTTTTCCCCGAAAGGTGTTTCACCAATAGTTAATCACCTGAAAATAAAATATATGTGGACAGAATAAAATATGGGCATAAGAAGAAAATATGGGCATTTGAGGGATGTAATGTGCACCTGAATTCGAAAGCTAGTTATCAAGCAACCCTTGAGCAGCCAGCTAAGATGCAGTCCTATGTTCTGAACATCCAAACACAGCATGAATAACATATAGTTATTATCTCTAAAAAATGCTAAGGAATCAGCATCGTACAGAAACAGAACCAAAAATAAATAAAATAAAGGCATGAGAACTATTTCTAAAAGGGTTATAGCTGTAGGTTGTACCTTGACACAACTTTGCCTCCACAGAAGCTTTCATCTTTTCTACTCCAATCAAAGCAGCAATTAGAAATTAGAATCAGCAAGCGATATATATATACATATATTGACAATTACATTAACTATTGGAGCTAGTTAATTTATAATTTCATGACAACATGCTGTTAATATTTCAGGATTAGTTACAGTGTACATCTATTTGTTACTTACACGGGTTATCCTTGGCAGCGTTTAAAGAAACTGAAACTTTGTAACCACTGGAAACACTTCCTAGAGAATGGACTCTTCGTATATTGGTTCATAACCACTCCATGAAGATCGTGGATCGGTGAGCGGATGCCGCAAGATCTCCTGGTCAAACTGAGGCCTGATGGTGAGGCGGCATGTGCTTAGACGATTTGAAGGGAACTTTTAAACATGAAATATATATGATATTTTCGCACAGAGCTAGGAAACACTATCTGCAGTTAAATTCTGCAAGGAAAACTTCCTACAGTTTTCAGTCAAAATTAAAATTATGAAACTCCAACCCTCCATGTACCATAACAATCTGTTTTTTGTTATTCTATATAGGAGATCAGACAGCAAAGATTTGATAACAATTCAGAAAATGAACCAATAAACATTTATTGTCCATACGATCTGGAAAGGATATGGTTCTACTATCAAGAAATAATAGAACAACAGAGCCAACATCTCAGTGCCTAAAATGAAGTAAAGTGCAAAGAAAAGAAAAGAGTTCGATTTCCGCCTAAATGTAACAGAGCATTGCTGCCTCAAATGATCCAATTGTTATGACCGGCCGGGCCTACAGCCCTAGGAGGCCCACCGGGCAGGCTTAGGCCGCGAGTTATCTTAGTTTTATTTTCAGATCGTGGTTATATATACAAGTTGTAAGACTATTTTCAGATTTAAGCAATAAGACTATTCTGTTGCCCGGCTCCCAGAGGAGTCGGAACCCTAAAACCCTAGCCGCCTCCTGCTTGCGCTGCCGCCGCCGAACCGCAAGGACGGCGCCTCACCGCCGGCCGCCGTGCTCCAGCCCTCGCCCACCTTCCTCTTTTCCCTACAGCCTATGCCCTAGGCAGGGCAAAACCCTAGTTCCTATCACCTTGGTATCATCCAGCTCGGGTTCGACCATGTCATCCTCACCACCATCGCCGTCGCTGCCCCTTACCGCCACTGCTGCCGCCGCGTCATCGCCGATCGTCACGGGCCCGCTAGCCCTTCCATCGGTGCCGCTGGACCTCATCTCCGGCACGTCCACCGGCCTGTTGCCGCCCCCCATCACCGCTACGCCGTCATCTCCATCGACCCTGCCGGCCCAATACTCTCCGGAGGCCATGGCCGGTGTCCTCAATGACCTGGTCGTCGCGGTCCAGGGCATCCGGCTTTACCTAGCCAGCCCGTACGGGCCGCCACCGCCGCTCCCGCCACCCGTGCCCTCCGGACCGCCGGCTCTCCCGTGGTACTCGGTGCCCGCGGCCCTCACCAGAGGCTACCCGGCGCTACAGCCGCCGGCCGCTCCAGCGCCGGCCTAGCCGCAGTGGCCCGCGCCAGCGCCCGCGGCGCCACCACGTCTGCCGCGCCCGCCCCAGCCCCGTGGCCGGCCTGGCCCGCATCGGTCCCGTCCGTGCCGACTGCGCCGGTCCACACGCCATCACCGCCACCCAGCGTCGGCCTGAGTCAGGCCACTCCAGGAGGGCTCCCGATTCAGCAGGTGCGGTTTCCACCGTCGCCTTCTCCGATTCCGGCCTGGCTCACCGGGATGTCGACACCGCCTGTTTGCACGGAGGTCGGGGACCCATCGGTGCCGCCACTGCAGTCCGGGGCACCGTCATCCGCTCTCCGCATCGCCGAGCCAGTGGGCACTGGCGCGCCGACCCCGACGCCACCCTGGTTTGCCCGGATCGACTTCGCTACCTATGACGGCTCGGACGACCCTCTTAACTGGTTAAACCAGTGTGACCAGTTTTTCAGGGGCAGTGCACGCCTGCATCAGGGCGCACTTGGCTCGCTTCCTACCACCTCCGGGGTGCAGCCCAGACATGGTACTACACCCTCGAGCAGGACGAGGGCGGCATGCCTCCCTGGGAGCGTTTCCGCGAGTTGTGCCTCCTTCGTTTCGGGCCCCCACGGCGCGGCAGCCACCTGTCCGAGTTGGGCCGTTTACCCTTCACCTCCATAGTCTAGGATTTCGCCGATCGTTTCCAGGCTCTGGCGTGTCACGCACCGAGGGTGACGGCACTACAGCGGGCTGAACTCTTCGTCGGCGGCCTTCCCGACCACATCCGCGTGGACGTCGAGATGAAGGGGCCCCAAGACCTGCAGACGACCATGTACTATGCTCGGGCATTCGAGCAGCGCGCCCAGGCCTTGACACGGCCACCCGTGCCTCATGGGAGCCGACTTCCTCCACGGCCACCGCCGCCCGTGTCAGCACCTTCAGCTGCATCACCGGCGGCCACCCCGGCCGCGACGCGGCCTTTCCGGCGCCTTTCGCAGGCAGAGCAGCTCGAGCGCCGCCGCCTGGGGCTCTGCTTTAACTGTGACGCGCCCTACGCCCCGAGCCATGTCTGCCCGCACCTCTTCTACTTGGAGACGACCGACGAGACCGAGGACGAGGACACCGATGTTGGACTCGGCGAACCGGCCGCCGCGGAGGTCGCGCCGGCACCCGCGCCCGCGCCGGCTACGGCCCTTGTCGTCTCACTTCACGCATTGGCCGGCATCCGTAATGAGCGGACGATGCTTGTACCGGTCACGATCCATGGCGAGATTCTAGTGGCCCTCTTGGACACAGGTTCTACACATAACTTCCTACATGAGGCTACCATGCGGCGCCTCGCGCTAGAGCCGATCGGCGGGGAGCACCTGCGTGTCACCGTCGCTAATGGCAACCGTCTCCGCTGCCATGGGCTCGCTCGGGACATGCCCATTACTATCGGCGACGAGCACTTCAGCATCACTTGCGCCGGCATTGATTTGGGCTGCTTCGACTTCATCCTCGGCGTCGACTTTTTTTGGACTCTCGGTCCCATCCTTTGGGACTTCGACGCCCTGACGATGACCTTCTGGCATCTCGGCCGACGCATCCGGTGGGAGGGCGTTGGAGGCACCCCGGCGACGCCTCCGCTCTAGCTGGCCGCGGCCACCATTGAGGCCGAGCATCCGCTGTTAGATAACCTCCTGCAACAGCACAGTGATCTCTTTGAGGAACCACAGGGCCTTCCGCCGGTCCGGGTCTACGACCACCGTATTCACCTCCTGCCGGGCTCGACACCGGTGGCAGTACGACCCTACCGGTACCCTCAGCTGCAGAAGGACGAGTTGGAGCGGCAGTGTGCACTCATGCTTCCCGTGGGCATTATCCGGATCTCCACATCACCATTCACGGCGCCGGTCCTCCTCGTTCGCAAGTCGGACGACACGTGGCGCTTCTGCATCGACTACCGCGCCCTTAATGCTCTCACACTTAAGGATAAGTTCCCTATCCCGGTGGTCGATGAACTCCTGGATGAACTACATGGGGCACGCTTCTTCACGAAGCTGGATCTCCGATCGGGGTACCATCAGGTGCGCATGCATCCAGACGACATCGCCAAGACGGCGTTTCGGACTCATCATGGCCACTTCGAGTTCTTGGTGATGCCCTTTGGCCTCTCCAACGCCCCGGTGACGTTTTAGGCCTTGATGAACGATGTCCTCTGGCCCTACTTACGTTGGTTTGTGCTCGTTTTTTATGACATTCTTATCTACAACGCCTCTTGGGCAGATCACCTCCAGCATGTGGCTATCGTCTTCAACGAGCTTCGAGCGCATCATCTTCATCTTAAGCGCTCGAAGTGCTCGTTCGGGACACCTTCGGTCGCTTACCTCGGCCACGTCATCTCGGCCGAGGGCGTGGCCATGGACGCCGACAAGGTGGCGGCCGTCGCCACCTGGCCGATTTCACAGTCGCCCCGGGCTCTCCGCGGCTTTTTGGGCCTTGCGGGATACTACCGGAAATTCATCCGGGAGTTTGGTGTCATCGCGGCCCCGCTCACGCGCCTTCTCCGTCGCGACGCATTTTCTTGGGATACGGAGGCCACCACCGCGTTCGAGGCCCTTAAGGGGGCCCTCACGACGGGTCCAGTCCTGCAGATGCCTGATTTCGACCTACTGTTCACCGTTGACTGCGACGCCTCGGGTGCGGGTTTCGGTGCGGTCCTTCATCAGGGCGATGGACCCCTCGCATTCTTCAGTCGGCCCTTTGCCGCCCGCCATCTTAAGCTGGCGGCCTATGAGCGTGAGCTCATTGGCTTGGTGCAGGCGGTGCGTCATTGGCGGCCCCATCTTTGGGGTCGCTCCTTCCAGATCCGGACGGACCACTACAGCCTCAAGTTCATGCTGGATCAGAGGCCCTCGACCGTACCGCAGCACCAGTGGATCAGTAAGCTCTTCGGGTTTGACTTCACTGTCGAATACCGTCTGGGTCGCCTTAACACGGTCGCTGACGCCCTATCTCGGCGTGACGCTGACACTAACGATGGGTCGGCTGAGGGAGCGGCCTTCTGCATCATCACCGGGCCCTCCTTCGCGCTCTTCGCTGACATCCGGCGGGCGACGGCCGCGGCGGCCGACGCGCTTCTCCTGCTGCAGCAGCTCGCTGCGGGGGAGCTGGATGCGCCGTGGCGCCTCGCCGATGGCGTGCTGCTACATGGGCGCCGGGTTTTCGTCCCGGCGCATGACGATCTTCGTCACCAGGTGCTGCACCTCGCTCACTCGGCGGGCCATGAGGGTGTGCAGAAGATGCTCCATCATCTCCGCGCCGACTTCTACATTCCAGGTGATCGTGCCCTAGTCCGTGACTGGGTGCGGTCGTGTGTGACCTGCCAGCGCAACAGGACGGAGACGCTACGGCCGGCTGGTTTGCTCCAGCCTTTGGAGGTGCCGTCCTAGGTCTAGGCGGACATTTCCATGGACTTCATCGAGGGCCTTCCCAAAGTGGGCGGCAAGTCCGTCATTCTCACGGTGGTCGATCGCTTCTCCAAGTATGCCCACTTCATCGCGCTCGGGCATCCCTACATGGCGGCATCTGTTGCTCGAGCCTTCTTCGACGGTATTGTCTGTCTCCACGGGTTTCCATCCTCGGTCGTCTGTGACCGGGATCCCGTGTTCACTGGACATGTATGGCGCGACCTCTTCCGGCTGGCAGGCGTTAAGCTCCGCCTAAGCACAGCCTTCCATCCTCAGACCGACGGCCAGTCTGAGGTCGTTAACAAGGTGATTGCCATGTATTTGCGTTGTGTCACAGGTGATCGCCCTCGCGCATGGGTCGACTGGCTATCATGGGCGGAGTACTGCTACAACACCTCTTATCACTCTGCCCTCCGTGCGACGCCGTTTGAGGTGGTGTATGGCCGGCTGATACGTCTCCAACGTATCTATAATTTTTGATTGCTCCATGCTATATTATCTACTGTTTTAGACATTATTGGGCTTTATTTTCCACTTTTATATTATTTTTGGGACTAACCTATTAACCGGAGGCCCAACCCAGAATTGTAGTTTTTTTGCCTATTTTAGGGTTTCGAAGAAAAGGAATATCAAACGGAGTCCAAACGGAATGAAACCTTCGGAAACGTGATTTTCTCATCAAATAAGATCCAGGAGACTTGGACCCTCCGTCAAGAAAGCCACGAGGTGGTCACGAGGGTGGAGGGCGCGCCCCCTGCCTCGTGGGCCCCTCGAAGCTCCACCGATGTACTTCTTCCTCCTATATATATCCACGTACCCCCAAATGATCGGGGAAGGAGCCAAAAAACCTAATTCCACCGCCGCAACTTTCTGTATCCACGAGATCCCATCTTGGGGCCTGTTCCGGAGCTCCGCCGGAGGGGGCATCGATCATGGAGGGCTTCTAAATCATCATCCAAGCCCCTCCGATGAAGTGTGAGTAGTTTACTTCAGACCTACGGGTCCATAGCTAGTAGCTAGATGGCTTCTTCTCTCTTTTTGGATCTCAATACAATGTTCTCCCCCTCTCTCGTGGAGATCTATTCGATGTAATCTTCTTTTTGCGGTGTGTTTGTTGAGACCGATGAATTGTGGGTTTATGATCAAGTCTATCTATGAATAATATTTGAATCTTCTCTGAATTCTTTTATGTATGATTGGTTATCTTTGCAAGTCTCTTCGAATTATCAGTTTGGTTTGGCCTACTAGATTGGTTGTTCTTGCCATGGGAGAAGTGCTTAGCTTTGGGTTCAATCTCGCGGTGTCCTTTCCCAGTGACAGAAGGGGCAGCAAGGCACGTATTGTATTGTTTCCATCGAGGATAACAAGATGGGGTTTTTATCATATTGCATGAAACTATCCCTCTACATCATGTCATCTTGCTTAAGGCGTTACTCTGTTTTTAACTTAATACTCTAGATGCATGCTGCATAGCGGTCGATGAGTGGAGTAATAGTAGTAGATGCAGAATCGTTTCGGTCTACTTGTCTCGAACGTGATGCCTATATACATGATCATACCTAGATATTCTCATAACTATGCTCAATTCTGTCAATTACTCAACAGTAATTTGTTCACCCACCGTAGAATACTTATGCTCTTGAGAGAAGCCACTAGTGAAACCTATGGCCCCTGGGTCTCTTTCTCATCATATTAATCTCCATCACTTTATTATTGCTTTGCTTTTGCTTTGCTTTTACTTTATTTACTTTGCATCTCTATACCAAAAATACCAAAAATATTATTTATTATGTCTATCAGATCTCACTTTCGTAAGTGACCGTGAAGGGATTGACAACCCCTAAGCGCGTTGGTTGCGTGGAGCTACTGTTTTTGTGTAGGTACGAGGGACTCGAGCGTAGCCTCCTACTGGATTGATACCTTGGTTCTCAGAAACTGAGGGAAATACTTACGCTACTTTGCTGCATCATCCCTTCCTCTTCGGGGAAATCCAACGCAGTGCTCAAGAGGTAGCAAGAAGAATTTTTGGCGCCGTTGCCGGGGAGTCTGCGCAAAAGTCAACATACCAAGTACCCATCACAATCCCTATCTCCCGCATTACATTATTTGCCATTTGCCTCTCGTTTTCCTCTCCCCCCAATTCACCCTTGCCATTTTATTCGCCCTCTCTCTCTATCCTTCCTCCCTCTCTATTTGCCTCTTTTGCCCGTTTGCTTTTTGTTTGCTCGTGTGTTAGTTTGCTTATTTGTCGCGATGGCTCAAGATAATACTAAATTGTGTGACTTCACCAATACGAATAATAATGATTTCCTTAGCACTCCGATTGCTCCTCTTACTAATGCTGAATCTTGTGAAATTATTACTGCTTTGCTGAATCTTGTCATGAAAGACCCATTCTCCGGCCTTCCTAGTGAAGATGCCGCTACCCATCTTAATAGCTTCGTTGATTTGTGTGACATGCAAAAGAAGAAAGATGTCGATAATGATATTGTTAAATTGAAGCTATTTCCTTTTTTGCTTAGAGATCGTGCTAAAGTTTGGTTTTCGTCTTTGCCTAAAAATACTATTGATTCATGGAACAAGTGCAAAGATGCTTTTATCTCTAAGTATTTTTCCTCCCGCTAAGATCATCTCTCTTAGAAACGATATTATGAATTTTAAACAACTTGATCATGAACATGTTGCACAAGCTTGTGAGAGAATGAAATTAATGATACGTAATTGCCCTACTCATGGTTTGAATTTGTGGATGATTATACAAATTTTTTATGCCGGATTGAATTTTTCTTCTAGAAATCTTTTAGACTCGGCCGCGGGAGGCACTTTTATGGAAATCACTTTAGGAGAAGCTACTAAACTCCTAGATAATATTATGGTTAATTATTCTCAATGGCATACTGAAAGATCTACTAAAAAGGTGCATGCGATAGAAGACATTAATGTTTTGAGTGGAAAGATGGATGAACTTATGAAATTATTTGCTAATAAGAGTGTTTATTCTTATCCTAATGATGTGCCCTTGTCTACTTTGATTGAGAATAATAATGAATCTATGGATGTGAATTTTGTTGGTAGGAACAATTTTGGTAACAACGCGTATAGAGGAAATTTCAATCCTAGGCCTTATCCTAGCAATCCCTCTAATAATTATGGTAATTCCTACAACAATTCTTATGGAAATTATAATAAGATGCCCTCTGATTTTGAATCTAATATTAAAGAATTTATTTCTTCGCAAAAGAATTTTAATGCTATGATTGTAGAAAAATTGCTTAAGATTGATGATTTGGCTAGGAACGTTGATAGAATTGCTCTTGATTTTGATTCTTTGAAACTTAGATCTATTCCACCTAAGCATGATATCAACGAGTCTCTCAAAGCCATGAGAATTTCCATTGACAAGTGCAAAGAAAGAACCGCTAGGATGCGTGCTAAGAAAGATGCCTTTATAAAAGCGTGTTCTTCTAGTTCCTATGAAAATAATGATGAAGATCTAAAAGTTATTGATGTGTCCCCTATTAAATCTTTGTTTTGCAATATGAATCTTGATAATGATGGGACTGAATATGATCCATGTTTACCTAGAAGGCGTTCTAAGAATTCGGAATTTGTTGATCTTGATGCTAAATTTGATAAAAGTGGGATTGAAGAAATTAAAACCCTAGATGTTGCTAAACCCACTATTATGGATTTCAAGGAATTTAACTATGAAAATTGCTCTTTGATTGATTGTATTTCCTTGTTGCAATCCGTGCTAAAATCTCCTCACGCTTATAGTCAAAATAAAGCGTTTGCTAAACATATCGTTGATGCCTTGATGCAATCTTATGAAGAAAAACTTGAATTGGAAGTTTCTATCCCTAGAAAACTTTATGATGAGTGGGAACCAACTATTAAAATTAAAATTGGGGTCCAGATCTTGCGCTAGCTACAGATTACTACAGACTGTTCTGTTTTTGACAGATTCTGCTTTTCGTGTGTTGTTTGCTTATTTTGATGAATCTATGGCTAGTAAAATAGTTTATAATCCATAGAGAAGTTGGAATACAGTAGGTACAACACCAATATAAATAAAGAATGAGTTAATTACAGTACCTTGAAGTGGTCTTTTGTTTTCTTTCGCTAACGGAGCTCACGAGTTTTCTACTTTAAGTTTTGTGTTGTGAAGTTTTTAAGTTTTGGGTAAAGATTTGATGGATTATGGAACAAGGAGTGGAAAGAGCCTAAGCTTGGGGATGACCATGGCACCCCCAAGATAATCTAAGGACACCTAACAGCCAAAGCTTGGGGATGCCCCGGAAGGCATCCCCTCTTTCGTCTACTTCTATCGGTAACTTTACTTGGAGCTATATTTTTATTCACCACATGATATGTGTTTTTCTTGGAGCGTATTTTATGATTTGAGTCTTTGCTTGTTAGTCTACCACAATCATCCTTGCTGTACACACCTTTTGAGAGAGCCATACATGATTTGGAATTTGATAGAATACTCTATGTGCTTCACTTATATCTTTTGAGCTTTATAGTTTTGCTCTAGTGCTTCACCTATATCTTTTAGAGCACGGTGGTGGATTTGTTTTATAGAAACTATTGATCTCTCTGTTGGGGAACGTAGTAATTTCAAAATTTTACTACGCACACGCAAGATCATGGTGATGCATAACAACGAGAGGGAGAGTGTTGTCCACGTACCCTCGTAGACCGAAAGCGGAAGCGTTTGCACAACGCGGTTGATGTAGTCGTACGTCTTCACGATCCGACCGATCAAGTACCGAACGTACGGCACCTCCGAGTTCAGCACACGTTCAGCCGATGACGTCCCTCGAACTCCATCCAGCAAAGTGTTGAGGGAGAGTTTCATCAGCACAACGGCGTGGTGACGATCGTTTGATGTTCTATCGATGCAGGGCTTCGCCTAAGCATCGCTACAGTATTATCGAGGTGGTATGGTGGAGGGAGGCACCGCACACGGCTAAGAGATGATCAACTTGATCAACTTGTGTGTCTAGAGGTGCCCCCCTTCCCCTGTATATAAAGGAGCAGGGGGGAGGCGCCGGACCTAGGAGGAGGGCGCGCCAAGGGGGGAGTCCTACTCCCACCGGGAGTAGGACTCCTCCTTCCTTGTTGGAATTAGGAGTTGAAGGAAAGAGGGAGGAGAGGGAGAAGGAAAAGGGGGCTGCACCCCTTGTCCAATTCGGACCATAGGGGGGGGGGCGCAGGCCTCCTTCCTGGCCTATCTCCTCTATTCCTGTATGGCCATAAGGCCCATATACTCCCCGGCCGCATTCCCCGTAACTCCTCCGGTACTCCGAAAAATACCCGAATCACTCGGAACCTTTCGAAGTCCGAATATAGTCGTTCCAATATATCATCTTTACGTCTCGACCATTTCGAGACTCCTCGTCATGTCCCCGATCTCATCCGGGACTCCGAACTCCTTACGGTACATCAAAACATAATAAACTCATAATATAACTGTCATCGTAGCGTTAAGCGTGCGGACCCTACGGGTTCGAGAACTAATGTAGACATGACCGAGACACGTCTCCGATCAATAACCAATAGCGGAACCCTGGATGCTCATATTGGCTCCTACATATTCTACGAAGATCTTTATCGGGCAGACTGCATAACAACATACGTTGTTCCCTTTGTCATCGTTATGTTACTTGCCCGAGATTCGATCGTCGGTATCTAATACCTAGTTCAATCTCGTTACCGGCAAGTCTCTTTAATCGTTCCGTAATACATCATGCCACAACTAACTCATTAGTTGCAATGCTTGCAAGGCTTAAGTGATGTGCATTACCAAGAGGGCCCAGAGATACCTCTCCGACAATCGGAGTGACAAATCCTAATCTCGAAATATGCCAACCCAACAAGTACCTTTGGAGACACCTGTAGCACCTTTATAATCACCCAGTTACGTTGTGACGTTTGGTAGCACACAAAGTGTTCCTCCAGTAAACGGGTTGCATAATCTCATAGTCATTAGGAACATGTATAAGTCATGAAGAAAGCAATAGCAACAAACTAAACGATCAAGTGCTATGCTAACGGAATGGGTCAAGTCAATCACATCATTCTCTAATAATGTGATCCCGTTAATCAAATGACAACTCATGTCTATGGCTAGGAAACTTAACCATCTTTGATTCAACAAGCTAGTCAAGTAGAGGCATACTAGTGACATACTATTTGTCTATGTATTCACACATGTATTATGTTTCCGGTTAATACAATTCTAGCATGAATAATAAACATTTATCATGATATAAGGAAATAAATAATAAATTTATTATTGCCTCTAGGGCATATTTCTTTCAGTCTCCCACTTGCACTAGAGTCAATAATCTAGTTCACATCGCCATGTGATTTAACATCAATAGTTCACATCACCATGTGATTAACACCCATAGTTCACATCGTCATGTGACCAACACCCAAAGGGTTTACTAGAGTCAATAATCTAGTTCACATCGCTATGTGATTAATACCCAAAGAGTACTAAGGTGTGATCATGTTTTGCTTCTGAGGGAAGTTTAGTCAACGGGTCTGCTACATTCAGATCCGTATGTATTTTGCAAATCTCTATGTCAACAATGCTCTGCACGGAGCTACTCTAGCTAATTGCTCCCACTTTAATATGTATCCAGACTGAGACTTTGAGTCATCTGGATCAGTGTCAAAACTTGCATTGACGTAACCCTTTACGACGAACCTTTTGTCACCTCCATGATCGAGAAACATATCCTTATTCCACTAAGGATAATTTTGATCAATGTCCAGTGATCTACTCCTAGATCACTATTGTACTCCCTTGCCAAACTTAGGGCAGGGTATACAATAGATCTGGTACACAGCATGGCATACTTTATAGAACCTATGGCTGAGGCATAGGGAATGACTTTCATTCTCTCTCTATCTTCTACTGTGGTCGGGTTTTGAGTCTTACTCAACTTCACACCTTGTAACACAGGCAAGAACTCCTTCTTTGACTGTTCCATTTTGAACTACTTCAAAATCTTGTCAAGGTATGTACTCATTGAAAAACTTATCAAGCGTCTTGATCTATCTCTATAGATCTTGATGCTTAATATGTAAGCAGCTTCACCGAGGTCTTTCTTTGAAAAACTCCTTTCAAACATTCCTTTATGCTTTGCAGAATAATTCTACATTATCTCTGATCAACAATATGTCATTCACATATACTTATCAGAAATGATGTAGTGCTCCCACTCACTTTCTTGTAAATACAGGCTTCACCGCAAGTCTGTATAAAACTATATGCTTTGATCAACTTATCAAAGCGTATATTCCAACTCCGAGATGATTGCACTGTTGGGGAACGTAGTAATTTCAAAAAAATTCCTACGCACATGCAAGATTATGGTGATGGATAGCAACGAGAGGGGAGAGTGTGATCTACGTACCCTTGTAGATCGACAACGGAAGCGTTAGGTTGATGTAGTCGTACGTCTTCACGGCCCGACCGATCAAGCACCGAAACTACGGCACCTCCGAGTTCTAGCACACGTTCAGCTCGATGACGATCCCCGGACTCCGATCCAGCAAAGTGTCGGGGAAGAGTTCCGTCAGCACGACGGCGTGGTGACGATCTTGATGTACTAATGTCGCAGGGCTTCGCCTAAGCACTGCTACAATATTATCGAGGACTATGGTGGAAGGGGGCACCGCACACGGCTAAGAATATGATCACGTGGATCAACTTGTGTCTCTAGGGGGTGCCCCTGCCTCCGTATATAAAGGCTCAAAGGGGGATGGGGGGGCGGCCGGCCAAGAGGAGGCGCGCCAGGAGGAGTCCTACCCCCCCTTTCCTAGTTGGAATAGGATTCGTGGAGGGTGGAAAGAGGAGAGAGAGGAGGAAGGGGGCCGGCCCCCTCTCCTTGTCCTATTCGGACCAAGGGGGGAGAGGCGCGCGGCCCATCTCGTGGCCACCTCTCCTCTCTTCCACTAAGTCCCACTAAGGCCCATATACCTCCCGGGGGGTTCCGGTAACCTCCCGGTACTCCGGTAAAATCCCGATTTCACCCGGAACACTTCCTATATCCAAACATAGGCTTCCAATATATCAATCTTTATGTCTCAACCATTTCGAGACTCCTCGTCATGTCCGTGATCACATCCGGGACTCCGAACAACCTTCGGTACATCAAAACGCATAAACTCATAATATAACTGTCATCGAAACCTTAAGCGTGCGGACCCTACGGGTTCGAGAACAATGTAGACATGACCGAGACACGTCTCCGGTCAATAACCAATAGCGGGACCTAGATGCCCATATTGGTTCCTACATATTCTACGAAGATCTTTTATCGGTCAGACCGCATAACAACATACATTGTTCCCTTTGTCATAGGTATGTTACTTGCCCGAGATTCGATCGTCGGTATCCAATACCTAGTTCAATCTCGTTACCGGCAAGTCTCTTTACTCGTTTCGTAATACATCATCTTGCAACTAACTCATTAGTTCCAATGCTTGCAAGGCTTAAGTGATGTGCATTACCGAGAGGGCCCAGAGATACCTCTCTGACGATCGGAGTGACAAATCCCAATCTCGAAATACGCCAACTCAACATGTACCTTCGGAGACACCTGTAGAGCACCTTTATAATCAACCAGTTACGTTGTGACGTTTGGTAGCACACAAAGTGTTCCTCCGGCACACGGGAGTTGCATAATCTCATAGTCATAGGAACATGTATAAGTCATGAAGAAAGCAATAGCAACATACTAAACGATCGGGTGCTAAGCTAATGAAATGGGTCATGTCAATCAGATCATTCAACTAATGATGTGATCCCGTTAATCAAATGACAACTCTTTGTCCGTGGTTAGGAAACATAACCATCTTTGATTAATGAGCTAGTCAAGTAGAGGCATACTAGTGACACTCTGTTTGTCTATGTATTCACACATGTATTATGTTTCCGGTTAATACAATTCTAGCATGAATAATAAACATTTATCATGATATAAGGAAATAAATAATAACTTTATTATTGCCTCTAGGGCATATTTCCTTCAATCTCCCACTTGCACTAGAGTCAATAATCTAGATCACATCGCCATGTGATTTAACATCAATAGTTCACATCTTTATGTGATTGGTTCACATCTCCATGTGACTAACACCCAAAGGGTTTACTAGATTCAATAATCTAGTTCACATCACTATGTGATTAAGACCCAAAAAGTGATCATGTTTTGCTTGTGAGAGAAGTTTAGTCAACGGGTCTGCCACATTCAGATCCGCATATATTTTGCAAATTTCTATGTCAATAATGCTCTTCATGGAGCTACTCTAGCTAATTGCTCCCACTTTCAATATGTATCCAGATTGAGACTTAGAGTCATCTGGATCAGTGTCAAAACTTGCATCGACGTAACCCTTTACGACGAACCTTTTGTCACCTCCGTAATCGAGAAACATATCCTTATTCCAGTATGGATAATTTTGACCGCTGTCCATTGATCTACTCCTAGATCACTATTGTACTCCCTCTCTTAACACAGTGTATGGTATACAATAGATCTGGTACACAGCATGGCATACTTTATGGAACCTATGACTGAGGCATAAGGAATGACTTTCATTCTCTTTCTATCTTCTGTGTGGTCGGGCTTTGAGTCTTACTCAACTTCACACCTTGTAACACAGGCAAGAACTCTTTCTTTGACTGCTCCATTTTGAACTACTTCAAAATCTTGTCAAGGTTTGTACTTATTGAAAAAACTTATCAAGCGTCTTGATCTATCTCTATAGATCTTGATGCTCAATATGTGAGCAGTTTCACCGAGGTCTTTCTTTGAAAAACTCCTTTCAAACACTCCTTTATGCTTTGCAGAATAATTCTACATTATCTCTGATCAACATTATGTCATTCACATATACTTATCAGAAATGCTGTAGTGCTCCCACTCACTTTCTAGTAAATACAGGCTTCACCGCAAGTCTGTATAAAACTATATGCTTTGATCAACTTATCAAAGCGTATATTCCAACTCCGAGATGCTTGCACCAATCCATAAATGGATCGCTGGAGCTTGCATATTTTGTTAGCACCTTTAGGATTGACAAAACCTTCTTGTTGCATCACATACAACTCTTCTTTAATAAATCCATTAAGGAATGCAGTTTTGTTTATCCATTTGCCAGATTTCATAAAATGCGGCAATTGCTAACATGATTCGGACAGACTTAAGCATAGATACGAGTGAGAAACTCTCATCGTAGTCAACACCTTGAACTTGTCGAAAACTTTTGCGGCAATTCTAGCTTTGTAGATAGTAACACTACTATCAGTGTCCGTCTTCCTCTTGAAGATCCATTTATTATCAATGGCTTGCCGATCATCGGGCAAGTCCACCAAAGTCCACACTTTGTTCTCATACATGGATCCTATCTCAGATTTCATGGCCTCAAGCCATTTATCGGAATCTGGGCTCATCATCGCTTCCTCATAGTTCGTAGGTTCGTCATGGTCAAGTAACATGACCTCCAGAATAGGATTACCGTACCACTCTGGTGCGGATCTCACTCTGGTTGACCTACGAGGTTTGGTAGTAACTTGATCCGAAGTTACATGATCATCATCATTATCTTCCTCACTAATTGGTGCCGGAGTCACAGGAACAGATTTCTGTGATGAACTACTTCCCAATTATGGAGCAGGTACAGTTACCTCATCAAGTTCTACTTTCCTCCCACTCACTTCTTTCGAGAGAAACTCCTTCTCTAGAAAGGATCCATTCTTAGCAACGAATGTCTTGCCTTTGGATCTATGATAGAAGGTGTACCCAACTATCTCCTTTGGGTATCCTATGAAGACATATTTCTCCGATTTGGGTTTGAGCTTATCAGGATGAAACTTTTTCATATAAGCATCGCAACCCCAAACTTTAAGAAACGACAACTTTGGTTTCTTGCCAAACCACAGTTCATAAGGCGTCGTCTCAATGGATTTTGATGGTGCCCTATTTAACGTGAATGCAGCTGTCTCTAATGCATGACCCCAAAACGATAGTGGTAAATCGGTAAGAAACATCATAGATTGTACTATATCCAATAAAGTACAATTATGATGTTCGGACACACCATTATGTTGTGGTGTTCTAGGTGGCATGAATTTGTGAAACTATTCCACATTGTTTTAATTGAAGACCAAACTCGTAACTCAAATATTCGTCTCCGCGATCAGATCGTGGAAACCTTATCTTCTTGTCATGATGATTTTCCACTTCACTCTAAAATTCTTTGAACTGTTCAAATGTTTCAGACTTATGTTTCATCAAGTAGATATCCCCATATCTGCTCAAATCATCTGTGAAGGTCAGAAAATAATGATACCTGCTGCAAGCCTTAATATTCATCGGACCACATACATCAGTATGTATGATTTCCAACAAATCTGTTGCTTGCTTCATTGTTCCGGAGAATGGCGTTTTAGTCATCTTGCCCATAAGGCATGGTTCGCAAGCATCAAGTGATTCATAATCAAGTGATTCCAAAAGCCCATCAGCATGGAGTTTCTTCATGCGCTTTACACCAATATGACCTAAACGGCAGTGCCACAAATAAGTTGCGCTATCATTATTAACTTTGCATCTTTTGGTTTCAATATTATGAATATGTGTATCACTACGATCGAGATCCAATGAACTTGTTTCATTGGGTGTATGACCATCGAAGGTTTCATTCATGTAAACAGAACAACAATTATTCTCTGACTTTAATGAATAACCGTATTGCAATAAACATGATCAAATCATATTCATGCTCAACGCAAAAACCAAATAACACTTATTTAGGTTCAACACTAATCCCGAAAGTATAGGGGAGTGTGCGATGATGATCATATCAATCTTGGAACTACTTCCAACACACATCGTCACTTCACCTTTAACTAGTCTCTGTTTATTCTGCAACTCCTGTTTCGAGTTACTACTCTTAGCAACTGAACCAGTATCAAATACCGAGGGGTTGCTATAAACACTACTAAAGCACACATCAATAACATGTATATCCAATATACCTTTGTTCACTTTGCCATCCTTCTTATCCGCCAAATACTTGTGGTAGTTCCGCTTCCAGTGACCAGTCCCTTTGCAGCAGAAGCACTTAGTCTCAGGCTTAGGATCAGACTTGGGCTTCTTCACTTGAGCAGCAACTTGCTTGCTGTTCTTCTTGAAGTTCCCTTTCTTCCCTCTGCCCTTTTCTTAAAACTAGTGGTCTTGTCTACCATCAACACTTGATGTTTTCCTCGATTTCTACCTTCGTCAATTTCCGCATTACGAAGAGCTTGGGAATCGTTTCTGTTATCCCTTGCATATCATAGTTCATCACGAAGTTCTACTAACTTGGTGATGGTGACTAGAGAATTCTGTCAATCACTATCTTATCTGGAAGATTAACTCCCACTTGATTCAAGCGATTGTAGTACCCAGACAATCTGAGCACATGCTCACTAGTTGAGCGATTCTCCTCCATCTTTTAGCTATAGAACTTGTTGGAGACTTCATATCTCTCAACTCGGGTATTTGCTTGAAATATTAACTTCAACTTCTGGAACATCTCATATGCTCCATGATGTTCAAAACGTCTTTGAAGTCCCGATTCTAAGCCGTTAAGCATGGTGCACTTAAACTATCAAGTAGTCATCATATTGAGCTAGGCAAACGTTCATAACGTCTGCATCTGCTCCTGCAATAGTTCTGTCACCTAGTGGTGCATCAAGGACATAATTCTTCTGTGCAGCAATGAGGATAAACCTCAGATGACGGATCCAATCCGCATCTTTGCTACTAACATTTTTCAACACAATTTTCTCTAGGAACATATCAAAATAAACATATGAAAGCAATAATGCGAGCTATTGATCTACAACATAGATATGCTAATACTACCAGGACTAAGTTCATGATAAATTAAAGCTCACTTAATCATATTACTAAAGAACTCCCACTTTGATAGACATGCCTCTAATCCTCTAAGTGATCACGTGATCCATATCAACTAAGCCATGTCCGATCATCACGTGAGATGGAGTAGTTTCAATGGTGAACATCACTATGTTGATCATATCTACTATATGATTCATGCTCGACCTTTCGGTCTCCGTGTTCCGAGGCCATATCTGTATATGCTTGGCTCGTCAAGTATAACCTGAGTATTCCGCGTGTGCAACTGTTTTGCACCCGTTGTATTTGAACGTAGAGCCTATCACACCCGATCATCACGTGGTGTCTCAGCACGAAGAACTTTCGCAACGGTGCATACTCAGGGAGAACACTTATACTTTGATAATTTAGTGAGAGATCATCTTATAATGCTACCGTCAATCAAAGCAAGATAAGATGCATAAAAGATAAACATCACATGCAATCAAAATATGTGACATGATATGGCCATCATCATCTTGTGCCTTTGATCTCTATCTCCAAAGCAACGTCATGGTCTCCATCGTCACCGGCATGACACCATGATCTCCATCTTCTTGATCTATATCAATGTGTCGTCACATGGTCGTCTCGCCAACTATTGCTCTTGCAACTATTGCTATCGCATAGCGATAAAGTAAAGCAATTATTTGGCACTTGCATCTTATGCAATAAAGAGATAACCATAAGGCTTCTGCCAATTGCCGATAACTTCAACAAAACATGATCATCTCATACAACAACTTATATCTCATCACGCCTTGACCATATCACATCACAACATGCCCTGCAAAAACAAGTTAGACGTCCTCTACTTTGTTGTTGCAAGTTTTACGTGGCTGCTACTGGGCTTAGCAAGAACCGTTCTTACCTACGCATCAAAACCACAACGATAGTTTTTCAAGTTGGTGTTGTTTTAACCTTCGCAAGGACCGGGCGTAGCCACACTCGGTTCAACTAAAGTTGGAGAAACTGACACCCGCCAGCCACCTGTGTGCAAAGAACGTCGGTAGAACCAGTCTCGCATAAGCGTACGCGTAATGTCGGTCCGGGCCGCTTCATCTAACAATACTGCCGAACCAAAGTATGACATGCTGGTAAGCAGTATGACTTATATCGCCCACAACTTACTTGTGTTCTACTCGTGCATATGACATCTACGCATAAAACCTGGCTCTGATGCCACCATTGGGGAACGTAGTAATTTCAAAATTTTCCTACGCACACGCAAGATCATGGTGATTGAGGGAGTCCTGGATTAGGGGGTGTTCGGATAGACGGACTATACCTTCAGCCGGACTCCTGGACTATGAAGATACAAGATTGAAGACTTCGTCCCGTGTCCGGATGGGACTTTCCTTGGCGTGGAAGGCAAGCTTGGCGATGCGGATATTCAAGATCTCCTACCATTGTAACCGACTCTGTGTAACCCTAACCCTATCCGGTGTCTATATAAACCGGAGGGTTCTAGTCCGTAGGACAACTCCATATACAACAATCATACCATAGGCTAGCTTCTAGGGTTTAGCCTCCTTGATCTCGTGGTAGATCTACTCTTGTACTACCCATATCATCAATATTAATCAAGCAGGACGTAGGGTTTTACCTCCATCAAGAGGGCCCGAACCTGGGTAAAACATCGTGTTCCCTGCCTCCTGTTACCATCCGGCCTAGACGCACAGTTCGGGACCCCCTACCCGAGATCCGCCGGTTTTGACACCGACATTGGTGCTTTCATTGAGAGTTCCTCTGTGTTGTCGCCTTAAGGCCCGATGGCTCCTTTGATCATCAACAACGATGCGGTCCAGGGTGAGACTTTTCTCCCCGGACAGATCTTCATCTTCGGCGGCTTTGCTCTGCGGGCCAATTCGCTCGGCCACCTAGAACAGATCAAAGGCTACGCCCCTGGCCATCAAGTCAGGCTTGAAAGCTTAAACTACATGGCTGACATATGCGGAGACTTGATCTTCGACGGGTTCGAGCCACGGCCAAGCGCGCCGCACTATCTCGAGGGGCATGATCTAGCTCTGCCTCCGGACAGTGTCCTGGAGGCCGCACACGCATCGGTTCTGACCCCTAACTCGGAGCCTATTGCGCCAATCGAGGATGAGCAGTTGGACGTCACCTCGGGGGCTACGATCTCAAAGGCGATCGAGCCGAACGCTAGCCTCGCACTCTGCATGATCCGTGACTCCGAGGATCCGGACTCCTTTCCGGACTCCGAACCCCCCGCGCCCCTGCCCATCGAATCCGATTGGGCGCCGATAATGGAGTTCACCGCCGCAGACATCTTTCAGCATTCGCCTTTTGGCGACATCCTGAATTCTCTTAAGTCTCTCTCTTTATCAGAAGATCCCTGGCCGGACTACGGTCAGCGAGGGTGGGATACGGACGATGAGGAAATTCAAAGCCCACCCACCACCCACTTTTTAGCCACTTTCGACGATCTAACCGACATGCTTGACTTCGGCTCCGAAGACATCAACGGCATGGACGACGATGTAGGAGACGAACAGGAACCAGCACCTGTAGGGCGCTGGAAGGCCACCTCATCATATGGCATATATATGGTGGATACTCCAAAAGATGGAGATGGCGATGGAACAGTGGGGGATGACGCCCCCAAGAAACAGCCAAAGCGCCGGCGTCAGCGGCGCCGCTCTAAATCCCGCCAAAGCAAAAACGGTGATTCTGGCACGGGAGATAATACTACCCCGGATAGTGCCGAAGAACACCCACCTCAGCAAGATTCGGCACAGGAAGATGGAGAAGCCAGCCCTCATGAGAGAGCGGCAGACCAAGAGGTCGAGGATGATAACTATACGCCTCCCTCCGAAGACGAGGCAAGCCTCGATGACGACGAATTCGTCATACCATCAGACCCCGCCGAACAAGAGCGTTTTAAACGCAGGCTTTTAGCCACGGCAAGCAGCCTCAAGAAAAAGCAGCAACAGCTTAGAGCTGCCCAAGATTTGCTCGCTGACAGATGGACTGAAGTCCTTGCGGCCGAAGAGTATGAACTCGAATGCCCCTCCAAGAGTTACCTGAAGCACAGGCCGCTACCCCGGTCAGAGGAGGAAGCACCTACATCACCAGCGCATGACATGGCAGACCGGCCACCTCGCGGCCGCGACAGAGAGGCCTCTCGGCCCTCCACCCAAGCCATGCCCCGACGCCGCTCAACCAAGGCACGGGAAAATGCGCCCGACCTGCGAGACATACTGGAGGATAAGGCAAGACAAACAAGATCGATCTACGGATCGCGCAGGCGCCCTACGGCATGTGACAATGATCTTCACTCCGGATACAACAAATCTGGCCGGGCCGAACACAACAGACATAGCTCTTCCGAGCTGCGTCGTGATATAGCCCAGTACAGAGGCGCCGCACACCCGCTATGCTTCAAGAATGAAGTAATGGATCATAAAATCCCAGAGGGTTTCAAACCCGTAAACATTGAATCATACGATGGCACAACAGATCCGGCGGTATGGATCGAGGATTATCTCCTCCACATCCACATGGCACGCGGCGATGATCTACACGCCATCAAATACCTCCCGCTCAAACTTAAAGGACCGGCCCGGCATTGGCTTAACATCTTGCCAGCAGACTCAATCGGTTCTTGGGAGGACCTGGAAGCCGCATTCCTCGACAACTTCCAGGGCACATACGTGCGACCACCGGACGCCGACGACTTAAGCCACATAATTTAGCAGCCAGAAGAATCGGCCAGACAATTCTGGACACGGTTCCTAACAAAGAAAAACCAGATAGTCGACTGTCCGGGAGCAGAGGCCCTAGCAGCCTTCAAGCACAACATCCGCGACGAGTGGCTTGCCCGGCACCTGGGACAGGAAAAGCCGAAATCCATGGCAGCCCTCACGACACTCATGACCCGCTTTTGCGCGGGAGAAGACAGCTGGCTAGCTCGCAGTAACAACTTATCAAAGAACTCTGGTAATTCGGATACCAAGGACAAAAGTGGCAGGACACGTCAGAATAAGCAAAAACGCCGCGTTAGCAGCGACAGCAATGAAGACACGGCAGTCAATGCCGGATTCAAAGGCTATAAATCCGGTCAGCGGAAAAAGCCATTCAAAAAGAATACTCAGGGCCCGTCCAGTTTGGACCGAATACTCGATCGCTTGTGCCAGATACATGGCACCCCCGAAAGGCCAGCCAATCACATTAACAGGGATTGTTGGGTGTTCAAGCAGGCAGGCAAGTTAAGGGCTGAAAAAAGAGACAAGGGGCTGCACAGCGATGACGAGGATCCCAAGCCGCCGAACAACAATGGACAGAAGGGCTTTCCCCCACAAGTGCGGACGGTGAACATGATATACGCAACCCACATTCCCAAGAGGGAGCGTGCGCTACGGGACGTATACGCGATAGAGCCAGTCGCCCCAAAGTTCAACCCATGGTCCTCCTGCCCGATCACCTTTGATCGAAGGGACCATCCCACTAGCATCCGTCATGGCGGCTTCGCCGCATTGGTTCTCGACCCAATCATCGACGGATTTCATCTCACAAGAGTCCTCATGGACGGCGGCAGTAGCCCGAACCTGCTTTATCAGGATACAGTGCGGAAAAGGGGCATAGATCCCTCAAGGATTAAGCCCACAAGAATGACCTTTAAAGGCGTTATACCAGGTGTAGAAGCCAACTGTACAGGCTCAGACACACTTGACGTGGTCTTCGGATCCCCGAACAATTTCCGAAGCGAAGAGTTAATCTTTGATATAGTCCCGTTTCGCAGTGGCTATCACGCTCTGCTCGGACGAACCGCATTCGCAAAGTTCAATGCGGTGCCGCACTACGCATATCTCAAGCTCAAGATGCCAGGCCCTCGAGGAGTAATTACGGTCAACGGAAACACCGAACGCTCCCTCCGTACGGAGGAGCATACGGCGGCTCTCGCAGCGGAGGTACAAAGTAGCCTTCTCAGGAAATTCTCCAGTCCGGCCATTAAAAAGCCAGACACTGCCAAGCGCGCCCGGAGTACCCCATAGTAGGACCGCCTGGCACACTCTGAGCAAGCGTAGCAATGCGGCCCCAACCCCAGCTTTCGCGACATAGCGAAACCAGTACCTCGCGTACATAACTACGCCCTTGAAATACCATGGGCACAGGGGAAGGGGCACAATAACGGCATGCCCAAAATACGGCTTAAAACATACTAGGGGCTGCCGGATTCTTTTTTTTCTTACTTTCAGGACTCCATACTTCGGACGACCTGTTCGGCAATTCGACTGCCACACAAACGATGCAAGATCCAGGGAGGCAGACAAGCCATGCCGCATTATGGAACTCCCAGGTGGTCTCTGTTATGAGCGGTATACCTGTTTTAAATACAATTCCACGGCCTGCCCCTGGTCAGGACATACTGAATAGTCCAATATCTTTCGCTTATTGCACTATTTGTATCGTTCGGCTTTGATAAATAGCCTCTCTATAAACAATGCTTAGCTTCTTGTTTATTTTTTGCATTATCTTCTTTTCACATTTATGTTTATTAAATGACATGATTGCACCCGTACACCATGGTACGGCAAACACGCCAGGGGCTTCAGTACCCGTCATAATGGTGTGAGAAGTCCGTACACTTTCACAAGTGCGGCACCCCGAACTTATAGCACTATATGCATCGGCTCCGAATCATGATTTGGGTCAATAGTTGGGTTTGCCTGGCTCCTATGTTTTGGGTGTCTTACGTTCCGCTCTATCGGCTAAGGTAGCACTAGGAGAACCACTACGATTGTGCCCCGATTCAGCTGGGTTAAGCACCTCAGTGGAGAAAGCTAAAACTGACTGTCATGATGTGGCGAGAGACCGGTCGCTGTTCGAGAGGTTTTTCGAGTCCCTAAAGGCTTATGCCGCTTCGAGCGAGGAGCTGGCTTTGTCCGGCCAAGGCGTGGATAGCGCCCCGAACTCGGTCTTCCGAACTAGGGGCTTGGCCGAAATTTAAAATTATAGAGTTCTATGGCTAAGTGAGAGTGTTCAAGCATTATAGTCCGATTGCCTGGTTCGTTGTGCTGAGAGCCTCCCTCGAAGGACCCAATCATGGGAAAAATAGTGCTCAGGTTTATCCCGAACACCCCAGCACTAGTGGCATGGGGGCAGAAGCCGACGACTGGCCATCTCTCAATTTTTTGATAAACAGCCGCACAGAAAGTAATATTTTAAATTCAAGCATTGCTTAGCGCATATGAACAAGTTTTTAGCGCATAGGATAACACGAGCGATTTCATTCAAAAATTACATCCTTGGTACATTTATCCGCCACAAGGCGGGCACCAGCAAGAACATCCTTGTAATAGTTCTCAGGCTTGCGATGCTCCTTCACAAGTGTCTCACCGTCCAGCTTACCCCAATGCACCTTTGCACGGGCAAGGGCCCTACGGGCACCTTCGATGCAGACGGAGCGCTTGATAACCTCGAGCCTTGGACAAGCCTCCACTAGCCGCCACACCAGTCCGAAGTAGCTCCCAGGCAGGGCCTCTCTAGGCCACAGCCGAACTATGAAGCCCTTCAAGGCCTGTTCGGCCGCCTTGTGGAGCTCGACCAGCTGCTTCAGCTGGTCGCTCAAGGGCACAGGGTGTCCGGCCTCAGCGTACTGAGACCAGAACACCTTCTCCGTCGAGCTGCCTTCCTCGGCTCGGTAGAATGCGGCGGCATCGGATACGCTGCGGGGAAGATCTGCGAATGCCCCTGGAGAGCTCCGGATTCGGGTAAGTAACAAGTAGTTTACTTTTATATGTCTGCTTTGCATATAGAATGCCTTACCCGCCGCTACCTTTTTCACCGCATCCAATTCCTGGAGGGCCTTCTGGGCTTCGGCCTTGGCAGATTTGGCAGTTTTAAGGGCCGCAGTACGCTCGGACGCTCGCGTCTTCGAGTCGAGCTCCAAACTCTCATGTTTTTTCATGAGAACCTGAAGCTCTTGCCGCACCTCGCCGACCTGCGCCTCAAATTTCTCCCGCTCGACGCGCTCCGTGGACGCTTTCTTCTCGGCCTCGGACAGCGCCTGCTTGAGGGTCGCCACCTCAGTTGTGGCCCCTACAATAAGCAGTATACTCCTGTCATTTTTTGCAATAGCACCTCCCTATAGGCATTTTTTCTATAAGGTATCTCTTACCTTCTTTCTCCTCGAGCTGCCATTTGGCAAGGCTGAGCTCTTGCTAGGTCCGCACGAGGCCCTGCTTCAGGGCACCCACCTCCGCAGTCAGTGCGGCGGTGGCCAGCAGCGAAGCCTGCATACGTATATTGACGCCTTTTTAGTTAGACTCCTGCGATATTTAATAGATCCTCTATTTGGCTTTTCTTTCCGAACGCCAAACAGAGCATCAGGGGCTACTGTCTATACGGTAATATTTTTACATATTTTTACTTACCTCGAAGCCTGTTAGAAGGCTAGCGCAAGCTTCAGTCAGTCCGCTCTTGGCGGACCGAACCTTCTGGATCACCGTACTCATAATAGTACGGTGCCCCTCGTCGATGGAGGCGTCGTCAAGCACCTCCAGCAGATTGTCTGGCACCTCCGGTTGGACGGAGGCCGCCGGCTCAGAAGGCTTGCTCCTCTTGGAAGGAGTTCGCCTACCGCGGTCCGAAACTGATTCCGGCGCGGTATCCGGCATAAAGCCAGACTTAGAGCCCTGGGGAGCCTTATCCCCTTCACTCCTGGAGTCTGGGAGGTTGCCTTGCGGCTCCTCCGGGACCACCTCCTCCTGCCCCGGAGCTTGTCGCGACGCCACTTCGGCGTCGTCTGCAGTGCGGGGGAGACAGCGGGCGGAACTGAGTTCACGTCCGATGAGTCCAGGGAGCCACCCGACGATTCGTCGAATTCGGCCCGGGCGGACTGCATAATTACATTCGGCATTAGGGAAAGCTATGCAACAAAGGAACGTCATGAGTTCTCTGATATCCGAACTTACGATTTCGCCGGACGCTTGGCCCTGTCTGGCCACTCCTCTTTACCCTCTTCGGCGTTGGGGGCGTAGTCCGGCGGAGGGGTCTTCCTTTTCCTAGACCCCTCGGCCTCCCCCGTTGGGGAGACCTTCCTCTTCTCTCCACCCTCCGATGGGGGGGGAGTTTTCTTCTTCCTCCTCCTCGTTTTCGCGGGAGGAGGGCGCCTTGGACTCGTCAGATGACGAGTCCGACACCACCATGTTGCGGGCACTCTTTCGAGTCCCCGTGGCCTTCTTCTTCTTGGCCTTCTTCTCCGGCACCACATAAGGCACCGGAACCAGCAGCTTTGCTAGTAGAGCTGGGGCTGGGTCTTCGGGCAGCGGAGCCGGACAGTTAATCGGTCCGGATATCGCCCGCCAAGCCTGTCAAAGGTAAGGGAGTTTAGATCCCGCATAGAGTCAAACTATGAAAAAAGCTTAAACATCCTGTAAAATGTGTAGATGGCATACCTCCCTAGCGTGACGCTGCGAGCTGTATCCGCGGTCCTCGGAAGCGGATGCGGGAGCCTCGGCGCCCTTGAATAGCATCTTCCAGGCGTCTTCGTACGTCGTGTCGAAGAGCCTGCTGAGGGTTTGATGCTGCGCCGGGTTGAACTCCCACAGATTAAAATCCCGTTGTTGGCACGGGAGGATCCGGCGGACGAGCATAACCTGGATTACATTAACAAGCCGGACTAGCTTGTTCACCTGGGACTGGATGCATGTTTGCAATCCGGTCACCTCTTTTTCGTCACCCCACGACAGGCCCGTCTCTTTCCAGGACATAAGCCACGTGGGGGGTCCGGATCGGAACTCGGGGGCTGCGGTCCATTTCGGATCGCGCAGCTCAGTGATATAAAACCACCCGGATTGCCATCCCTTTAGGGTCTCCACGAAAGAGCCCTTGAACCATAGGACGTTGGCCATCTTACCCGCCATGGCGCCTCCGCACTCCGCCTGGCTGCCACGCACCACCTTGGGCTTGACGTTGAAGGTCTTGAGCCAGAGGCCGAAATGAGGGCGGACGCGGAGAAAAGCCTTGCACACGATGATAAACGCCGAGATGTTGAGGATGAAGTTCGGAGCCAGATCGTGGAAATCCAGGCCGTAGTAGAACATGAGTCCCCGGACAAATGGGTGGAGTGGAAAACCCAGTCCGTGGAGGAAGTGGGGGAGAAATACTACCCTCTCATGGGGCCTTGGGGTGGGGAGAAGCTGCCCCTCTTCGGGAAGCCGGTGCGCGATGTCCTTGGACAGGTATCCGGCCTTCCTTAGTTTCTTGACTTTACCCTCCGTGATGGAGGAGACCATCCACTTGCCTCCCGCTCCGGACATTGCTGGAGAAGGTTGAGGTGGGAAGTGCGGGCTTGGGCGCTGGAGCTCGAGTGCGCAGAAGATGGGTAGGCAAAGGAGGAAGAAGGCGTAGGTAAAAAGGTGGATCCTTATGCCCTTATATAGGCGGATGCAGTTGTGCGTCCCCACCAGCCTAGTAAAACTTGCTTGCCTCCCAAGCGCCATGATAAATGGCGCGGTTGGATTACCCACGTCCGTATTGATGAGAATCTCGTAAAAGGGGTACACGATCTCTGCTTTGACAAGACGTGCCAAGGAAACTACCTCGCAAAACACGCTGAGGTGGAAAAGTGAAATCGATTCGAGTAAAGGATTTGGCCGTAGTGTGGTGACGCACCGCGGAATACGTCAGCAGATTTGATTTGTGTTAATATTATTCTCTCTATGGCAATATGTGGAAGCTTATTTTGCAGAGCCGGATACTACTCTTGGTGTTTACAATCTTCTATGAAGGACTTGGAGGAGGAACCCGCCTTGCAATGCCGAAGACAATTTGCGTGCCGGACTCGTCGTCATTGAAGCCTGGTTCAGGGGCTACTGAGGGAGTCCTGGATTAGGGGGTGTTCGGATAGACAGACTATACCTTCAGCCGGACTCCTGGACTATGAAGATACAAGATTGAAGACTTCGTCCCGTGTCCGGATGGGACTTTCCTTGGCGTGGAAGGCAAGCTTGGCGATGCGGATATTCAAGATCTCCTACCATTGTAACCGACTCTGTGTAACCCTAACCCTATCCGGTGTCTATATAAACCGGAGGGTTCTAGTCCGTAGGACAACTCCATATACAACAATCATACCATAGGCTAGCTTCTAGGGTTTAGCCTCCTTGATCTCGTGGTAGATCTACTCTTGTACTACCCATATCATCAATATTAATCAAGCAGGACGTAGGGTTTTACCTCCATCAAGAGGGCCCGAACCTGGGTAAAACAACGTGTTCCCTGCCTCCTGTTACCATCCGGCCTAGACACACAGTTCGGGACCCCCTACCCGAGATCCGCCGGTTTTGACACCGACAGTGATGCATAGCAACGAGAGGGGAGAGTGTTGTCCATGTACCCTCATAGACCGAAAGCGGAAGCGTTAGCACAACGCAGTTGATGTAGTCGTACGTCTTCACGATCCGACCGATCAAGTACCGAACGTACGACACCTCCGAGTTCAGCACACGTTCAGCCCGATGACGTCCCTCGAACTCCGATCCAGCCGAGTGTTGAGGGAGAGTTTTGTCAGCACGACGGCATGGTGACGATGTTGATGTTCTACCGATGCAGGGCTTCGCCTAAGAACCGCTACAGTATTATCGAGGTGGACTATGGTGGAGGGGGGCACCGCACACGGCTAAGAGATGATCAACTTGATCAACTTGTGTGTCTAGAGGTGCCCCCCTGCCCCTGTATATAAAGGAGCAAGGGGGGAGGCGGCTGGCCTAGCAGGAGGGCGCGCCAAGGGGGGGACTCCTACTCCCACCGGGAGTAGGACTCCTTCTTTCCTTGTTGGAGTAGGAGTGAAGGAAAGAAAAGGAGAGGGAGAAGGAAAAGGGGGCTGCACCCCTTGTCCAATTCAGACCAGAGGGGGGGCGCAGGCCTCCTTCCTTTTGGCATATCTCCTCTATTCCCGTATGGCCCAATAAGGCCCATATACTCCCCGGCGAATTCCCGTAACTCTCAGGTACTCCGAAAAATACCCAAATCACTCGGAACCTTTCCGAAGTCCGAATATAGTCATCCAATATATCGATCTTTACGTCTCGACCATTTCGAGACTCCTCGTCATGTCCCCGATCTCATCCGGGACTCCGAACTCCTTACGTACATCAAAACATATAAACTCATAATATAACTATCACCGTAGCATTAAGCGTGCGGACCCTGCGGGTTCGAGAACTATGTAGACATGACCGAGACACGTCTCCGGTCAATAACCAATAGCGGAACCTGGATGCTCATATTGGCTCCTACGTATTCTACGAAGATCTTTATCGGCCAGACCGCATAACAACATACGTTGTTCCCTTTGTCATCGGTATGTTACTTGTCCGAGATTCGATCGTCGGTATCTCAATACCTAGTTCAATCTCGTTACCGGCAAGTCTCTTTAATCGTTTCGTAATACATCATGCCACAACTAACTCATTAGTTGCAGTGCTTGCAAGGCTTAAGTGATGTGCATTACCAAGAGGGCCCAGAGATACCTCTCCGACAATCGGAGTGACAAATCCTAATCTCGAAATACGTCAACCCAACAAGTACCTTCGGAGACACCTGTAGAGCACCTTTATAATCACCCAGTTACGTTGTGACGTTTGGTAGCACACAAAGTGTTCCTCCGGTAAACGGGAGTTGCATAATTTCATAGTCATAGGAACATGTATAAGTCATGAAGAAAGCAATAGCAACAAACTAAACGATCAAGTGTTATGCTAACGGAATGGGTCAAGTCAATCACATCATTCTCTAATGATGTGATCCCGTTAATCAAATGACAACTCATGTCTGTGGCTAGGAAACTTAACCATCTTTGATTCAACGAGCTAGTCAAGTAGAGGCATACTAGTGACATACTATTTGTCTATGTATTCACACATGTATTATGTTTCCGGTTAATACAATTCTTGCATGGATAATAAACATTTATCATGATATAAGGAAATAAATAATAACTTTATTATTGCCTCTAGGGCATATTTCCTTCACTCTCATGCCTCACTTAGATTATTTTGAGAGTCTTATTAGCATGGTAATTTGCTTAAAATCCTAATATGCTTGGTATGCAAGATTAATAATAAAACTTTCTTATGAGTGTGTTGAATACTAAGAAAAGTTTGATGCTTGATGATTGTTTTGAGATATGGAGGTAATAATATCAAAGTCATGCTAGTTGAGTAGTTGTGAAATTGAGAAATACTTGTGTTGAGGTTTGCAAGTCCCGTAGCATGCACGTATGGTAAACGTTATGCAACAAATTTGAAACATGAGGCATTATTTGATTGTCTTCCTTATGAGTGGTGGTCGGGGATGAGCGATGGTCTTTTCCTACCAATCTATCCCCCCAGGAGCATGCGCGTAGTGCCGAGGTTTTTGATGACTTGTAGATTTTTGCAATAAGTATATGAGTTCTTTTTGACTAATGTTGAGTCCATGGATTATACGCACTCTCACCCTTCCATCCTTGCTAGCCTCTTCGGTACCGTGCATTGCCCTTTCTCACATTGAGAGTTGACGCAAACTTCGCCGGTGCATCCAAACCCCGTGATATGATACGCTCTTTCACACATAAACCTCCTTATATCTTCCTCAAAACAACCACCATACCTACCTATTATGGCATTTCCATAGCCATTCCGAGATATATTGCCATGCAACTTTCCATCATTCCGTTCATCATGACACATTCATCATTGTCATATTGCTTAGCATGACCATGTAGTTGACATAGTATTTGTGGCAAAGCCACCATTCATAATTCTTTCAAACATGTCACTCTTGGTTCATTGCATATCCTAGTACACCGCCGGAGGCATTCATATAGAGTCATCTTTGTTCTAGTATCGAGTTGTAATCATTGAGTTGTAAATAAATAGAAGTGTGATGATCATCATTATTAGAACATTGTCCCAAGTGAGGAATAAAAAAAAGAAAGGCCATAAAAAAAGAGAAGACCCAAAAAAGAGAAAGGCCATAAAAAAAAGAAAAGGCCCAAAAAATGAGAGAAAAAGAGAGAAGGGACAATGTTACTATCCTTTTACCACACTTGTGCTTCAAAGTAGCACCATGATCTTCATAGTAGAGAGTCTCTCATGTTATCACTTTCATATACTAGTGGGAATTTTTCATTATAGAACTTGGCTTGTATATTCCAACAATGGGCCTCCTCAAGTGCCCTAGGTCTTCGTGAGCAAGCAAGTTAGATGCATACCCACTAGTTTCTTTTGTTGAGCTTTCATACATTTATAGCTCTAGTGCATCCGTTGCATGGCAATCCCTACTCCTTGCATTAACATCAATCGGTGGGCATCTCCATAGACCATTGATTAGCCTCGTTGATGTGAGACTTTCTCCTTTTTTGTCTTCTCCACATAACCCCCCTCCATTATATTCTTGGGTTTTTATCATTTATGCCACTAGTTGTGTCCCACTACTCAGTTTTGCCATTAGAAGTTACAACTGCTCAAAAATGCCATCAATCCGTGAGATGCTTGCTCAAAAATGCCATTAGATATCTCAAAAATGCCATTGTTCTGTTAGATGTTTGCTCAAAAATGCCATTAGACATTGTTATTTTTACGGCAAACCCGTTGACCATGTTCTATGACAAAAATAAGCCTAGACCCACATGTCAGTTCTCTCTATCTCACAATGATATGTGTGGCCCCACTTGTCAGGAGTAACCAAGCGAATAATTTTACAGGAAAATAAGAACGATGTTGGGATCAAGTGGGCCCCATACTTTATTGTAGTGAGATAGAGGGAGAGCTGACATGTTGGTTCATAGGTATTTATGTCATTATAACATGGCAAAAGAGATTTGAGATCACAATAATGGTGTTTAGTGGCATTTTTGAGCATGTGTCTAATGAAGCGATGGCATTTTTGAACAGTTGACATTTCTAGTGGCAAAACTGAGTAATGGGACACAACCGATGGCATAACTGATAAAAACCCTATATTCTATTCCACCCATAGTGCTATGTCCATGGCTCGCGCTCATATATTGCGTGAAAGTTTATAGGTTTGAGATTACTAAAGTATGAAACAATTGCTTGGCTTGTCATCGGGGTTGTGCATGATGATAGCATTCTTGTGTGGCGAAAATGAAACATGACTAAACTATATGATTTTGTAGGGATGAACTTTCTTCGGCCATGTTATTTTGAGAAGACATAATTGCTTAGTTAGTATGCTTGAAGTATTATCATTTTTATGTCAATATGAACTTTTGTCTTGAATCTTTCGGATCTGAATATTCATACCACAATTAAGAAGAATTACATTAAAATTATGCCAAGTAGCACTCCGCATCAAAAATTCTGTTTTTATCATTTACCTACTCGAGGACGAGCAGGAATTAAGCTTGGGGATGCTTGATACGTCTCCAACGTATCTATAATTTTTGATTGCTCCATGCTATATTATCTACTGTTTTAGACATTATTGGGCTTTATTTTCCACTCTTATATTATTTTTGGGACTAACCTATTAACCGGAGGCCCAGCCCAGAATTGCTGTTTTTTGCCTGTTTTAGGGTTTCGAAGAAAAGGAATATCAAACGGAGTCCAAACGGAATGAAACCTTCTGAAACGTGATTTTCTCATCAGATAAGATCCAGGAGACTTGGACCCTCCGTCAAGAAAGCCACGAGGTGGTCACGAGCGTGGAGGGTGCCCCCCTAGGGCGCGCCCCCCCTGCCTCGTGGGCCCCTCGAAGCTCCATCGACGTACTTCTTCCTCCTATATATATCCACGTACCCCCAAACGATCGAGGAAGGAGCCAAAAAACCTAATTCCACTGCCGCAACTCTCTGTATCCATGAGATCCCATCTTGGGGCCTGTTCTGGAGCTCCGCCGGAGGGGGCATCGATCACGGAGGGCTTCTACATCATCATCCAAGCCCCTCCGATGAAGTGTGAGTAGTTTACTTCAGACCTACGGGTCCATAGCTAGTAGCTAGATGGCTTCTTCTCTCTTTTTGGATCTCAATACAATGTTCTCCCCCTCTCTCGTGGAGATCTATTCGATGTAATCTTCTTTTTGCGGTGTGTTTGTTGAGACCGATGAATTGTGAGTTTATGATCAAGTCTATCTATGAATAATATTTGAATCTTCTCTGAATTCTTTTATGTATGATTAGTTATCTTTGCAAGTCTCTTCGAATTATCAGTTTGGTTTGGCCTACTAGATTGGTTGTTCTTGCCATGGGAGAAGTGCTTAGCTTTGGGTTCAATCTTGCGGTGTCCTTTCCCAGTGACAGAAGGGGCAGCAAGGCACGTATTGTATTGTTGCCATCGAGGATAACAAGATGGGTTTTTTATAATATTGCATGAAACTACCCCTCTACATCATGTCATCTTGCTTAAGGTGTTACTCTGTTTTTAACTTAATACTCTAGATGCATGCTGGATAGCGGTCGATGAGTGGAGTAATAGTAGTAGATGCAAAATCGTTTCGGTCTACTTGTCTCGGACGTGATGCCTATATACATGATCATACCTAGATATTCTCATAACTATGCTCAATTATGTCAATTTCTCATCAATAATCTGTTCACCCACCATAGAATACTTATGCTCTTGAGAGAAGCCACTAGTGAAACCTATGGCCCCTGGGTCTCTTTCTCATCATATTAATCTCCATCACTTTATTATTGCTTTGCTTTTACTCTGCTTTTACTTTATTTACTTTGCATCTCTATACCAAAAATACCAAAAATATTATTTATTATCTCTATCAGATCTCACTTTCGTAAGTGACCGTGAAGGGATTGACAACCCCTAAGCGCGTTGGTTGTGTGGAGCTATTGTTTTTGTGTAGGTACGAGGGACTCGAGCGTAGCCTCATACTAGATTGATACCTTGGTTCTCAAAAGCTGAGGGAAATACTTACGCTACTTTGCTGCATCATCCCTTCCTCTTCGGGGAAATCCAACGTAGTGCTCAAGAGGTAGCACCGGCCACCACCGCCGATTCTTCCGGTTGATCCGGCCCTAGTGCGGACCGAGGCGGACGGGGTTCTTCTGTGGAACCGTGACGAGATGCTGGAAGAAGTCCAGCAACGCCTCCTCCAGGCCCACCAGTTGGCCAAACACTACTACGACGACAACCATCGCGAGGCGGAGTTCGCGGTGTGTGATTGGGTCTGGCTGCGTCTACTTCATCGCTCTACGCAGTCCCTAGACCCCCGTGCGAAGAGGAAGTTGGTTCCTCGTTATGCCGGTCCCTTTGCTATCCTGGAACGCATTGGGAAGGTGGCTTACCGTCTTCAGCTTCCGGCGGGTGCACGGATCCATGATGTCTTCCATGTGGGTTTGCTCAAGCCCTTCCATGGAGAGCCACCTGCGGTTTCCCCCACTCTACCGCCGGTTGCTGACGGTTGCCTACTTCCGGAGCCGGTGAAGGCGTTGAAGGCTCAGCTGCGTCGTGGCTCCTGGTACGTGTTGATCCAGTGGGGTGGACTTTCTGAAGAGGATGCTACTTGGGAGCAGCGCGAGGAGTTCCGCCAACACTATCCAGATTTTCAGCTCGAGGACGAGCTGTTTGCGCAGGCGGGGAGATATGTTATGACCGGCCAGGCCTACAGCCGTACGAGGCCCACCGGGCAGGCTTAGGCCGCAAGTTATCTTAGTTTTATTTTTAGATCGTGGTTATATATACAAGTTGTAAGACTATTTTCAGATTTAAGCAATAAGACTATTCTGTTGCCCGACTCCCAGAGGAGCCGAAACCCCAAAACCCTAGCCGCCTCCTGCTTGCGCCGCCGCCGCCGAACCACAAGGACGACGCCTCGCCGCCGGCCGCCGCGCTCCAGCCCTCGCCCACCTCCCTCTTTTCCCTACAGCCTACGCCCTAGGCAGGGCAAAACCCTAGTTCCTATCACCAATAAACATGCATCCTTGGCTGAAAAATAATACAAACATTCGTCCATGGCATGGCAATAAATAATAAGAAAATCATGTGGGATTACCTCATGGCTCACGTCGCGGTAGCAAGATAGTAGAGGAAGATTAGGAATGGCCAGCCATGGAGCAATCAGGAACTGCCTGCTATGTGATACAAATGCCGTGAGGGAGGAGCAGCAAGCGTCGGAGATAGAGATCCTTGAAGCGTCGGAGCAATCTATTGAGCTAACTCACAGAAAAACGAATCAAAGGAACATGTGTATATGTAGCTTGTGGCGCCTGGACCAGCCCTAATCCATAGCAAAAGGTACGGCGGCCTAGGGACCATCTTAAATAAGAACTCAATATATCTACATACTTAAATAAATTACAAAATTAATTTGATTTGCAGAACGTAAAATTAACATGGACAGGGGGCAGATGCCCCCCCCCCCACGCACTTCATCACATTGTATTTTTTCAATAGTCATTTATAGTTCAGTACATGTATTTTATAATAATTGTTTGCATCAAATAATCACATATAGATAATGCATTGAGATTTTATTTGTTAACTAGTAAATTATGATTTTTATGTTTATGCATTCATATTTTTTATGATATATGTTACTCTATTAAGGTTAATTGTGCCTAGATCACAGTAGGGTCTCCATAATGCTAGGGCCAGCCTTGGGTTGTCGGTAGTGCCAGACCAAGCCTAATGGGCCGCAGCGGGCCAACAATATAATTCTTTATATATATCATTGTTTTGTTGTTTTGCTATGATAAAAAAAAAGCCTTTTGAAAATCCAAGAGTAGGTCGCGACCCACCCTTTTCATCCTCTAGATCAGTCCATGTTTTTAGCCATCGATTCACGGGTCTGGCCACTAGTTCATCATCGTTGGACTGATTGCTATGAAAAATAGTTATAATTATCTCAAGTAGTGTAACAGAAAAAAACAAAGTCTCAGCAGATAACTTCTGTCCGTGAAACATCAAACTTGTGATGTAGAATTATTTTGAAGCTCACGCCAAGATTAGACATTCATTTGATTAGTCAAAAAATCTCTGATTTTTGGAACAAATTTGTTTGTTTGACCGACTTTCTCCAATCCACTTCCTTGCCATTCGGTCTTTTCTATCACAACGGACAAATAAGGCACCGATTCTAGTAGACCATTCATCCTGCCTGGGTTTTCAGTTAGCTAGGATTTACACTTGATTTTCCATTTTTCTTAAAGGAGGTAGAGGTTTTGCCTCCATCATCTCAATTAAGGAGTTTAGAAAAAATATTTATAGACAAATACTAAACACATACTGACCATATATCTAGCGTCATTAAAAATCTCAAGTTCTTCTGCTAGATTCAATTTCAGAGCCCTCCTCCTTTATTTTTGGCGAAGAGTATTGTAGGCATGTGGAAGTGCTACGGAAAATGTGCTTTCCTTCTTTGAGTTATTTAAATACATTATAACTGCGCAGTTTTTCTGCCCTCCCAAGCCATTAGCCTTTGTAGCTGTCCGACCAATGCTCAGAGCGTTTGCTGGCCGTCCGATTGGCCCTAAATCACACATTCACTCGCTTTAATCGCTACCAACAAGCGCTCACCTTCATGGGTCGCTGCTCCGGCGACATTCTTAGCCCTCTGGTATTAAATTGGGCCTAATGACTTATAACATCCACCTTTCTTTCTCTGTGCAGCTCGATAGCTCCTGGGCCTATTGCGCTCGAAAGAAAAAATAACGAGGGCGAGTCGCCGATCGATGCCGTCGCTAGATTACGGCGAGGCGACGAGGGCGGTGTGGTCGCACAACCTAGACCGTGCGGGTCAGGCCTCCTCCCCTCCCGGACTGCACGCCGATCCAGACAAAGGCGAAGGGGCCATTCGACTGTTCGGTGATTGAAGGAAGCAATCAATCATCCGTTCCTGGAAGCATTCATCCCGGCTGAAGTGCGCCACTCGCCGGCGGCAATTAATGTGTGCGTTTCTGTTTTTCCAATCTGCATAGAGGCGTCTGTATGTATGCTTCGTCACCTGGCTCTCTCGGATCTCCCGGAACCCATCTTCCGCCGGCAGCAGACACTAATGCAAGCGTCTCCCTCCTACTTGCCTCCTCCTGACCCTGCCGACTATCTCTCTCCTCCGCCTGCTCGATCCGGATGGCATCCGACGCATCGGGATCTACGTTGTGGCGATGATTAGGGGAGTACAAGGGGTGACAACTGGATCACCATCCTCGCCCTGTGCCTGCAGCAAAGCACCGCGGAAACCATCAGTCACAGTCAGGCAACAACAAGGTGCCACGGTTGTGTCCATTACCTTCTCTTCATTGCCGTCTCTGCTGCTACTCAGCACCTCGCTCACAACCGCTCGGTACAACCCAATTTCTTAGATTAATTATTTCATCTCAGTTCGAGGTAGTGGCGTTGACGATGAGGAATACGTGGACATGATCTCTAACCTTGTCATTTACTAATATCTAGCAATTTCTACTGAAAACTTTGCCATGTAGAGTACCTTTTCCTTCAGGATGCATTTTTAGCACTCTCACAAATTAAAGTTCCATGTGTGCAGCTTCGGCCACTAAAGGTCTCCATAATTGATGTTCCCAAGCTCCTCTCCGCCCGCATGCCATGGTGCAGAACATGCAATGTTTCTGGAATCAGCATATGAAATTTGTTGAACTTTTTTATTTGACTTGACTACCATGCATAGGACTATAGTTGAGTAAATAGTGTCCAATTATTTCATGTTCCAGTCAACCTAATCCTAATTTTGTGTAGTTTGTAATGCTGAATTTTAATTGGAGATTATAAGAGTAGAATTGCTGGAAGATTATGTGTCTTTTATAATTTCTCAACACTATGTGGCTCCCTTGGGAAAACAGCAATGTACAGAGATTATGTGTCTTTTATAATAACATTGCTCCATAATGTGACGCGAGTCAAAGAAAATTGTTTTTCATGTATATAGGTTTTGGAAAGTGCTTCGTCATTTTTTTAGCATGATAACATATTTTTCTTGCTGAAGATTGCTTCTATTGCTTTCTAATGGAGTGGCTGTCCTGATTTTTAGTAGACCCTGCAAAGGAAAAACAACAATGTTTTCTAATGGTTAGATGCTACAATATTGGTGGAAATAATGAATGTAAATACTTGTATAATGTAGCTAAGTTGATTGAAACAAAGCCAAAGACCCTGTAACTACTTTCATGGAACAAGCTGTTGAATCGGTACTCATTTGTAACTGAAATCATAATGTTTAATCAACTTGCTATCTTGCAGACACAAAGTCTTATGCTTCAAATTCATTTGTGTCCTGCGCAGCAGTTTTTATTGGTGAAGTTAGTATGATCATCCACTATGTCATCTTGTCCAAACATACTGATCTTGATTCAGGGGGGCAAAACAAACGGAGAGAGGAGTTTTGCAAGGGAAACTGGTCCTTGGTGAGACACAAGTTCAGAGTCACGAAAAAATATGTACAGATATATTTTTCTCTATATTTATTGATTTATAGCTCATACGTAATCATGTTTTTCACATCTCATGGTACATATTTCCATGGAAGCACCATGTGTTTATTTTTTTCCTGATTTTGTGTTGTACATATTATTGCAAAGGAATCACCGTATCAGATATATTGGATATACAAACTAATATATCAATACACACATGCCAGTTTTTCCTTTAAAATTCAGTGAGAACCCACCATGGGCTGGCTAAGCATGTTCCTTTCCCATTTGATTATCTCCATGAATGCTTGCAATGTATCAGATATAAGCCGTGTTTCAATGTAAGGTACTTTGGTTGCCATGAAAATGAAGAGGTTATTAATTTTCAATGCTATAATAAATAAGTTCTCCATAGGAGGTGCTTACATAGTGTGACTTTACTGGACATTTATTTTTTATGGGATGAGTGTCAATCTGATGTTATAGGCTTATAGGTCACATATAGGCATTCCTCTACTACTTAGCCATGTATGTATTTTAATGAAAGCAAATAGACACACATTATTACTTGTACAACTGGTTAATATCTCTAAATTGATGACATCCATGGTGCCTGTAGCACACAGTTACCAATGAGTTGATCCCAAACATAGCATCTCTATAATGCCAGATAAACATATAGTTAGCCAAACGAACTTACAATTAATGGACCTAATATGAATTTTTGAAAATCGTTTCCTTTTCCGAATATGCAGGTTAATGACACTCATTTTTTGGATATTTTAGAGCTCGTCTTGATGTTCACTACATGTACCAGATCTCCACTCTGAACTACAATTGGTGCATTTTTGGTTTGGAAATGGATCTCCACTCACTGGTAGAAAAAGGATCTATATTCCCGGTTCGTAAGGGCCCTTAGTCCCGGTTCCTGAACCGGGACTAAAGTGTCGGTACTAATGCCCCGACCCTTTAGTCCCGGTTCAATCCAGAACCGGGACTGATGGGCCTCCACGTGGGCAGTGCACAGAGCCCAGTCAGGAGACCCTTTGGTCCCGGTTGGTGGCACCAACCGGGACCAATAGGCATCCACGCGTCAGCATTTCTGTGGCTGGGGTTTTTGTTTTTTTTTGAAGGGGGGGGGGTTGGGGGTTTTGGGGGGTTAATTTAGGTGTTTCATATATTGTGTTAGCTAGCTATAATTAATAGATAGAAGTGTCCTCTCTTATGTCCGTGCTTGGTCGACGCTACGTACTATACATACGTATAGAGAGGACTAGACACGCTGGCTAGCTAGTAAGCAAACGAAGGAAACAGAAGATCATCATGAACATATATGCATACAGAGAGAAGTGATATCGACCACCTCTCCTTCTCCGAGAGATTGGTCGAACAACAAGTTCTCGTATATCTATCTGACACTACCGGCTACATATATACAATAATTATCTCTTACAAATATAATCATACGGACTCAGGGTCCACATAGAATTCTCCGTCTTCAGGGATCACGTGGTCAAGAAAGAATGCCACCAATTCCTCTTGAATTGCTCGCATGCGAGCTGGTGCTAGGAGTTCATCCCGCTTCCGAAACATCTAATTTGAAGAAGGGGGTCAATACATATATATATATATATATATAAATGAATGAAACTCAACACAAATGATGGTAATAAAATAAAATTGTGAATGTTGTTATTTACGTACTTCATATTGTTCGTTAGAGTACCCGCCCCGCTCACAGGTCGTGTGGCGGATGGACTCGCAGATGTAGTATCCACAGAAATCATTTCCTTGTTCCTGCCACAACCACTTTACAAGAAATAGAGGTCAATCAAACTGATAGGCAAGAATGCTAAATGGTATTGATGAAACTAGCGCTTGAATCACTAGGAGATGCGCGGAACATGCTACTATAGTACTTACTTTCGGGTGTCTAAATTCCAGCTCCTTCGGCAGTCCCGGAACTGTTTTGGTGAATTTTCTCCAAACCCTGCCGGACAAAGAAAACAATTATTTGATATCAGGAAATGAACAAAGTTGCTGATATGGTGGATAATGATCGATTTAACTTACTTCTGGAGTATTTGAGTCATGTCTGCATAGTCCTGGGGATCTTTTCGTTTTGAGTCTAAGACGGTTACTAGTCCCTGCTCAAGCTTAATCTCTAGGAGAATATAGTGGAAACTGCACACCCATGCATAACTCATGAATTACATTACTATAACCTTGACTAATATATAAGGGAAACCGAATACGCACAAGACAGTAACACTCACCTGAAGTTGTAAGGAAAGAGTATTATATCTTTGTTTTGATTTATTACGAACGATCGTAGCAAGTTGGCCTCGGTAGCTGCAGCATGAAGTTTAACCTGAGTTGCATCTATGAGATATGTGTTAACGAACCCAATATCACTGACTTGTCTTTTCTTCAATTCGGCGATCTTCAATCTGCATAATATAGTGAGGATGATTATAAATACATGCAATGAAAGAGCTAAGCTATATAGAGAAACTTAATGACAGAAGTAGTACTACTTACAGACAGTAGCAGGCGACCGTTGTTTTATCGAGGGCCAATTGATTGAAAAACTGATAGAACTCCTCAAATGGAACAGGCAACAGATCAATTCCAACGAGGTCATGCTCCTTTTTAACTTTCACATACAAAGTACTCCTCCCCCCAGAGTCTCTGCAGATTTTCAAGTACCAATCATGCAATCTTCGCATCATCGTTGATAGAGATCTTTCATCTTTGACGAGAGGCTTGCCGTACTCGTATCCTTGTATCTGCACGTCCATGGGTTCATAATGTACTTCGTCGGGCAGGTAATCTGCAAGATTGCTATAACCAGGCGCCATCCTCGGATCATTAGCGACATTGTGGCTAGGCACCTTGAGCGGGGGGCACGATTGCTTCGCTTGTTCGCCGAGCTGGGCAATTTGTTTCCCAGCTCGTCGTTCTTTCAGCCTTTGATCACTGACAGTACTTCCCGACCGCTCCGCTTCGGCAAATTCCTTTCCAATAATGCGGTCATAGTTTCCTTTCGGCGGATCAGACTTCGGTGGTTTTGTCAGGGCAGCCAGAGTGCGCTTCACTTTCACCCGATCTACCTTCTCCTCCGGAGGTGGATGTTTCTTTGCTTTCACCCCTTCAAAGAATTTCTTCACTTCTTCTCGCGCGATCTCGGCGTTCTCCTCCTGGGTCCTCTCGTATGGTAACTTCTCTGGAGTCTTCAGAGAAGGACCGAATCTGTATGTCCTGCCGCCTCTGGTTGTACTGCTAGACGCCGACCGAGCAGACGGAGCGGTTGTCTTCTTTACTTGCTTAAGAGGCGGAGGAGAAGGACTACGACGCACCGGAGCAGCTGGAGCGGCGGCAGGTCTCTTCTGCCCTTGCTGACGAGAGAAGGAGGAGGCTGGCTGCTCGGGCGCGTCGGCGCAGGCGGAGAAGGAGGCAGAGTGCCGCCACGCGCTGGAGAAGGAGCCGGCCGAGGGCCCTGATCGTCACTCGCCGGAGGAGGAGGCGGTGGAGGCGGAGTGCCCTGACTCGCCGGAGGAGGAGGAGGCAGTGGCGTCCAGTTCGAAAGGTTGATGAGCTCCTTCCGCCATAGACATGGAGTCTTCAGAGCAGACCCCAGCCGAGTCTCCCCTTCACCGGTAGGGTGGTCAAGCTGGAGGTCCTCAAATCCCTCCGTTATCTCATCCACCATCACCCTAGCATATCCTTCTGGAATCGGCCGGCAGTGAAAAGTTGCGCCGGGTTCAGTAGGATAAACAGAGCCAACAGCCGCCTTGACCTTCAAATTCATCCATTGCGTCATAAGGTGGCAATTTTGAGACTCCGTTATAGCATCCACGGGATAGCTGGCAGGAGCCGTCAAGGCATGCTTCGGCTGAAGCAGCTCGGTGGAAGCCACGCTGCTTCTGCGCTGAGATGGCGGGGTAGCTTCGGGGGAGGCTTCGGCAGTACGTTTGCTGCGATTTGCTTCTCGTTCCTCTGTCGCGTCTACCCTTAATTACAGCGCCTGTATTTGGGTCTGCTGCACTTTTTTCCTCCTCTCATGGGATTTGTAACCGCCTGCGTCCGGAAACCCAACCTTCCACGGAATGGAGCCTGGCGTGCCTCGTGTCCGTCCAGGGTGCTCAGGATTCCTGAGGGCCATTGCGAGCTCATCGTTCTCTCTGTCTGGAAAGAACGTCCCTTCCTGCGCTGCTTCGATATACTGCTTAAGCTTACTGACTGGTATGTCCATTTGATCGTTCGTCCAAATGCACTTCCCTGTTACAGGGTCCAGGGTTCCGCCAGCCCCGAAGAACCAAATCCGGCAACGGTCTGGCCAGTTAATTGTCTCTGGTTCGATCCCTTTATGAACCAGATCATTCTCAGTCTTGGACCACTTAGGCCGGGCTACGAGGTAGCCACCTGACCCCGTGCGATGGTGAAGCTTCTTCTTCGCAGCATTTTGCTTGTTTGTCGCCGACATCTTCTTACTCTTTTCTGATGTCTTGTGGGCCACGAATGTGGGCCAGTGATCTCTGATCTTCTCATATCTGCCCTTGAATTCTGGTGTCTCATTATTTTCGACAAACTTATTCAGCTCTTTCTTCCACCTCCTGAATAGTTCTGCCATCCTCTTCAGAGCAAAAGACTTGATTAATTTCTCTTTAACTGGGTTCTCTGGATTATCCTCAGGCGGTAGGGTGAAATTTGACTTCAGCTCAGTCCAAAGATCATTTTTCTACATATCATTGACATAAGACACCTCAGGGTCTTCTGTAGTCGGCTTAAACCATTGCTGGATGCTTATCAGGATCTTGTCCCTAACTAGAACCCCGCACTGAGCAACAAATGCGCTCTTTGTCCGGAGGGGTTCAATAGGTTGGCCATCGGGCGCGATTGCTATGATCTCAAACTTTTCATCCGAGCTCAACTTTTTCTTCGGGCCTCGTCTCTTTACCGAAGTTGTGCTCGATCCGGAGGGCTAAAAAAACAACAAAGACTTAATTAATATGTGTACATACCAAAACAATGAATGCATCAATCAGCTAGTCAGCATAGGCTTAACTAATATATATACCTGGCCGGACTCGGTTCGGTCACCAGAGCCGTCATCACGGTCTCCTTCTTGCACCGGCATTGGGTCACCGGAGCCGTCCTCATGTTCTTGTTCTTGCGCCGGCATTAGGTCACCGTAGCCAGCTTGTTCACCCTCTCCTTCCAGACCATCGGTTTCGTTGAGAAACAACGAGATGGCATCACTTCCTTCTGCGATTATGTCCCTCAACAACGCTTCTTTTGTTGCTTCGTCTAGGGCGGTGTCCATAGTTTCTACAAATATTTACAACATGGCAATTATTATTCAAACATGACAGATGGATATATTAATGCCAAACGTAGAACTAGCTACCTAATCATAGTAAGCTATCAGGAGGGGGTATATATCGACAACGACGACACTACATCTATGTCCCTCGACGACCCTCGTTCCCGATAAAAAAAAGAGGAAGAAGAAAAAAAAAGGAGAAGAAAGAATAGAGGAGAAGAACCCTCGACCCCTCGAACCCTTGACAACCCTGGAACCCTCGACCCCTAGACGACCCTCTTCTTCCTCTCATGTTCGAGAGGATCGCCGAGGGGTCAGGAGGTTGCCTAGTGTCAAAGGATTCAACAAAACCATGTCTTCATCATTAGGCGAAAGTAACATGTGCATGATGGTACGAAGCTCTTCAAAGTTGTTCTGGAACGGAGTCCCAGATAGGATAATTCGCTTTTTGGTACAAAGTTCAGCAAGAGCCTTCCGAATATCGCTATTTGGAAGGCCTTTGCTGAATTCGTACCAAAAGGCGGATTATTCTATCCGGGACTCCATTCCAGAACAACTTTGTAGAACTTCGTACCAACATGCCCTGGTTACTTCCAGCTAATGATGAAGGCATGGATTTCTTCAATACTTTGACACTAGGAAACCTCTCTCGACCCCTCGGCGATCCTCGACCCCTCGAACCCTCGACGACCCTGGAACCCTCGACCCCTAGACGACCCTGCTGGAACCCTCGACCCTATAGGAAAAAAAAGAGGAGAAGAAGAAAGGAATAGTGGAGAAGAAGAGAAAATAGAATTCTTCTTCTCCTCTTCTTTTTCTTCTTTTTTCTTCTTCTTATTTATTTCTCCTCTTCTTTTCGGTAGAGGAAACCCTAAATAGCTAGCATGTATCGTGGGTGTGAGGTACATGTGGCCTTCGGTGTCGGACACTACATCCACGTCCCACAAGTGACGTGGGCGTCGAAGCCCGCGCCACTTGTGGGATGTGGATGTAGTGTCCGACACCGATGGTACATGTATCTCACACCGATGATACTTTCTATTTAGGGTTTCTCCTCTACC
>NC_053024.1:729295532-729345180 GCF_003073215.2 Triticum urartu | reverse complement strand
GCCACAACGCTTGTTTAGAACTGCACCAACTGACAGCTCCACCGTTCAATGTAAACACGTATCCAGTTTGCGATTTAGAATTCGTCCGGATCAGTGTCAAAGCTTGCATCGCGTAACCATTTACGACGAGCTCTTTTTCACCTCCATAAACGAAACATATCCTTAGTCCTTTTCAGGTATTTCAGGATGTTCTTGACCGTGTCCAGTGATCCACTCCTGGATTACTTTGGTACCTCCCTGCTAAACTTATAGCAAGGCACACATCAGGTCTGGTACACAGCATTGCATACATGATAGAGCCTATGGCTGAAGCATAGGGAACATCTTTCATTTTCTCTCTATCTTCTGCAGTGGTCGGGCATTGAGTCTTACTCAATTTCACACCTTGTAACACAGGCAAGAATCCTTTCTTTGCTTGATCCATTTTGAACTTCTTCAAAATTTTGTCAAGGTATGTGCTTTGTGAAAGTCCAATTAAGCGTCTTGATCTATCTCTATAGATCTTGATGCCTAATATGTAAGCAGCTTCACCGAGGTCTTTCATTGAAAAACTCTTATTCAAGTATCCTTTTATGCTATCCAGAAATTCTATATCATTTCATCAACAATATGTCATCTACATATAATATCAGAAATGCTACAGAGCTCCCACTCACTTTCTTGTAAATACAGGCTTCTCCAAAAGTCTGTATAAAACCATATGCTTTGATCACACTATCAAAGCGTATATTCCAACTCCGAGAGGCTTGCACCAGTCCATAAATGGATCGCTGGAGCTTGCACACTTTGTTAGCTCCCTTTGGATGACAAAACCTTCTGGTTGCATCATATACAACTCTTCTTCCAGAAATCCATTCAGGAATGCAGTTTTGACATCCATTTGCCAAATTTCATAATCATAAAATGCGGCAATTGCTAACATGATTTGGACAGACTTAAGCATCGCTACGGGTGAGAAGGTCTCATCGTAGTCAATCCTTGAACTTGTCGAAAACCTTTTGCAACAAGTCGAGCTTTAGACAGTAACATTACCGTCATGCGTCAGTCTTCTTCTTGAAGATCCATTTATTCTATGGCTTGCCGATCATCGAGCAAGTCAACCAAAGTCCACACTTTGTTCTCATACATGGATCCCATCTCAGATTTCATGGCCTCAAGCCATTTTGCGGAATCTGGGCTCACCATCGCTTCTTCATAGTTCGTAGGTTCGTCATGGTCTAGCAACATACTCCAGAACAGGATTACCGTACCACTCTGGTGCGGATTTACTCTGGTTGACCTACGAGGTTCGGTAGTAACTTGATCTGAAGTTTCATGATCATCATCATTAACTTCCTCACTAATTGGTGTAGAGTCACAGGAACCGTTTCTGTGATGAACTACTTTCCAATAAGGGAGCAGGTACAGATTACCTCATCAAGTTCTACTTTCCTCCCACTCACTTCTTTCGAGAGAAACTCCTTCTCTAGAAAGGATCCATTCTTAGCAACGAATGTCTTGCCTTCGGATCTGTGATAGAAGGTGTACCCAACAGTCTCCTTTGGGTATCCTATGAAGACACATTTCTCCGATTTGGGTTCGAGCTTATCAGGTTGAAGCTTTTTCACATAAGCATCGCAGCCCCAAAATTTAAGAAACGACAACTTTGGTTTCTTGCCAAACCATAGTTCATAAGGTGTCGTCTCAACGGATTTGATGGTGCCCTATTTAACGTGAATGAGGCCGTCTCTAAAGCATAACCCCAAAACGATAGCGGTAATCAGTAAGAGACATCATAGATCGCACCATATCTAGTAAAGTACGATTACGACGTTCGGACACACCATTACTGTGGTGTTCCGGGTGGCGTGAGTTGCGAAACTATTCCGCATTGTTTCAAATGTAGACCAAACTCGTAACTCAAATATTCTCCTCCACGATCAGATCGTAGAAACTTTATTTTCTTGTTACGATGATTTTCAACTTCACTCTGAAATTCTTTGAACTTTTCAAATGTTTCAGACTTATGTTTCATTAAGTAGATATACCCATATCTGCTAAATCATCTGTGAAGGTGAGAAAATAATGACCGCCACGAGCCTCAATATTCATCGGACCACATACATCAGTATGTATGATTTCCAACAAATCTGTTGCTCGCTCCATTGTTCCGGAGAACGGCGTTTTAGTCATCTTGCCCATGAGGCATGGTTCGCAAGTACCAAGTGATTCATAATCAAGTGATTCCAAAAGTCCATCAATGGAGTTTCTTCATGCGCTTTACACCAATATGACCTAAACGGCAGTGCCACAAATAAGTTGCACTATCATTATCAACTCTGCATCTTTTGGCTTCAACATTATGAATATGTGTATCACTACTCTCGAGATTCATCAAAATAGACCACTCTTCAAGGGTGCATGACCATAAAAGATATTACTCATATAAATAGAACAACCATTATTCTCAGATTTAAATGAATAACCGTCTCGCATTAAACAAGATCCAGATATAATGTTCATGCTCAACGCTGGCACCAAATAACAATTATTTAGGTCTAAAAATCCCGAAGGTAGATGTAGAGGTAGAGTGCCAATGGCGATCACATCGACTTTGGAAACCATTTCCCACGTGCATCGTCACCTCGTCCTTAGCCAGTGTTCGCTTAATCTATAGTCCCTGTTTGGAGTTGCAAATATTAGCAACAGAACCAGTATCAAATACCCAGGTGCTACTGCGAGCTCTGGTAAGGTACACATCAATAACATGTATATCACATATACCTTTGTTCACCTTGCCATCCTTCTTATCCGCCAAATACTTGGGGCAGTTCCGCTTCCAGTGACCAGTTGATGACACAAGTATAGGGGATCTATCGTAGTACTTTCGATAAGTAAGAGTGTCGAACCCAACGAGGAGCAGAAGGAAATGATAAGCATTTTTCAGCAAGGTATTCTCTGCAAGCACTGAAATTATAGGTAATAGATAGCTTTGTGATAAGATAATTTGTAACGAGCAACAAGTAAATAAAGTAAATAAAGTGCTGCAAGATGGCCCAATCCTTTTTGTAGCAAAGGACAAGCCTGGACAAACTCTTATATAGAAGAAAGCGATCCCGAGGACAGATGGGAATTATCGTCAAGCTAGTTTTCATCACGTTCATATGATTCGCGTTCGGTACTTTGATAATTTGGTATGTGGGTGGACCGGTGCTTGGGTGCTGCCCTTACTTGGAAAAACATCCCACTTATGATTAACCTCTATTGCAAGCATCCGTAACTACAACAAAAGTATTAAGGTAAACCTAACCATAGCATGAAACATATGGATCCAAATCAGCCCCTTACGAAGCAACGCATAAACTAGGGTTTAAGCTTCTGTCACTCTAGCAACCCATCATCTACTTATTACTTTCCAATGCCTTCCTCTAGGCCCAAACAATGGTGAAGTGTCATGTAGTCGACGTTCACATAACAGCACTAGAGGAGAGACAACATACATCTCATCAAAATATTGAACGAATACCAAATTCACATGACTACTAATAGCAAGACTTCTCCCATGTCCTCAGGAACAAACGTAACTACTCACAAAGCATATTCATGTTTATAATCAGAGGGGTATTAATGTGCATATGGGATCTGAACATATGATCTTCCACCAAGTAAACTAACTAGCATCAACTACAAGGAGTAATCAACACTACTAGCAATCCACAGGTACCAATCCCAGACTTAGAGACAAGAATTGGATACAAGACATGAACTAGGGTTTGAGAGGAGATGGTGCTGGTGAAGATGTTGATGGAGATTGGCCCCCTCCCGATGAGAGGAGTGTTGGTGATGACGATGGTGATGATTTCCCCCTCCCGGAGGGAAGTTTCCCCAGCAGAACAGCTCCACCGGAGCCCTAGATTGGTTCCGCCTCGTGGCGGCGGAGTCTCGTCCCGAAAGCTTGCTTATGATTTTTTTTCTCAACGAAGGACTCCATATAGAAGAAGATGGGCATCAGAGGGCCACCAGTGGGCCCACGAGGCAGGGGGGCGCCCAGGGGGGTAAGGCGCGCCCCCCACCCTCGTGGCTAAGGTGTGGCCCCCCTCTGGAACTTCTTGCACTCAGTATTTTTTATATATTCTGAAAATGACTTCCGTGGAGTTTCAGGACTTTTGGAGCTGTGCGGAATAGGTCTCTAATATTTGCTCCTTTTCCAGCCCAGAATCCCAGCCGCCGGCATTCTCCCTTTTTCTGTAAACCTTGTAAAATAAGAGAGAATAGGCATAAGTATTGTGACATAATGTGTAATATTGCAATAAATATCGATATAAAAGCATGATGCAAAATGGACGTATCAATGATCACGTGACCCAAATCAACTAAACCATGTCTGGTCATCACGTGAGATGGAGTAGTTTTCAATGGTGAACATCACTATGTTGATCATATCTACTATATGATTCACGCTCAAACTTTCGGTCTCCAGTGTTCCGAGTCCATATCAGCATATGCTAGGCTCGTCAAGTTTAACCCGAGTATTATGTATGTGCAAAACTGGCTTGCACCCGTTGTATATGAACGTGGAGCTTATCACACCCGATCATCACATGGTGTCTCGGCACGATGAACTTTGGCAACGGTGCATACTCAGGGAGAACACTTATACCTTGAAATTTAGTGTTATCATCTTATAATGCTACCATCAAACTAAGCAAAATAAGATGTATAAAAGATAAACATCACATGCAATCAAAAATATGTGACATGATATGGCCATCATCATCTTGTGCTTTTTATCTCCATCTCCAAAGTACCGTCATGATCTCCATCGTCACCGGCATGACACCATGATCTCCATCATCTTGATCTCTATCAACGTGTCATCACATGGTCGTCTCGCCAACTATTGCTCTTGCAACTATTGCTGTCGCATAGCGATAAAGTAAAGAAATTATTTGGCGCTTGCATCTTATGCAATAAAGAGACAACCGTAAGGATTCTGCCAGTAGCCGATAACTTCAACAAAAACATGATCATCTCATACAACAACTTATATGTCATCACGTCTTGACCATATCACATCACAACATGCCCTGCCAAAACAAGTTAGACGTCCTCTACTTTGTTGTTGCAAGTTTTACGTGGCTACTACGGGCTGAGCAAGAACTGTTCTTACCTACGCATCAAAAACCACAACACGGTATAGTGATTGCTTTTTGATCTTCAGAAAGAACCCTGTTCATTGAATCCTATTCAACTAAAGTTGGAGAAACAGACACCCACTAGCCACCTGTGCGAAACACGTCTGTAGAACCAGTCTTGCGTAAGCGTACGCGTAATGTCGGTCTGAGCCGCTTCATCGAACAATGCCGTTGAATCAAGAATCAACTAGTGACGGCAAGCAATATGTATATACCCATGCCCACAACTCCTTTGTGTTCTACTCGTGCATATAACATCTACGCATAAACCTGGCTCAGATGCCACTGTTGGGGAATGCAGTAATTTTAGAAAAATTCCTACGCACATGCAAGATCATGGTGATGCATAGCAACGAGAGGGAAGAGTATCGTCCACGTACCCTCGTAGACCGTAAGCGGAAGCGTTATGAGAACACAATTGATGTAGTCAAACGTCTTCACGATCCGACCGATCCAAGTACCGAACACATGGCACCTCCGAGTTCAGCACACATTCAACTCGATGACGTCCCACGAACTCCGATCCAGCAGAGATTCACGGGAGAGTTCCGCCAGCACGATGGTGTGATGACGGTGATGATGTTGCTACCGACGCAGGGCTTCGCCTAAGCACCGCTATGATATGATCGAGGTGGATTATGGTGGAGGGGGGCAACGCACATGGCTAAAGGATCAATGATCAACTTGTGTGTTCTAGGGTGCCCCCTACCCCCGTATATAAAGGATCAAGGGGGAGGCTGGCCGGCCCCTATAGGGAGCGCCAGGAGGAGGAGTCCTCCTCCTAGTAGGAGTAGGACTCCCCTTTCCTACTCCTATTAGGAGGAGGAAAGGAAGGGGGAAGGGGAGAAGGAAGGAGATGGAGGAAAGGAGGAAAGGGGGGTCGGCCCCCTAGTCCAATTCGGTTTGGGCTAGGGGGGTCGCGCGCCCTGCCTCCTCTCTTCCACCACTTGGCCCATGAGGCCCAATACTTCTTCCCCGTATTCCCGTAATTCCCCGGTACTCCGAAAAATACCCGAATCACTCGGAACCTTTCCGATGTCCGAATATAGCCTTACAATATATCAATCTTTACGTCCCAACCATTTCGAGACTCCTCGGCATGTCCCCAATCTCATCCGGGACTCTGAACAACCTTCGGTACATCAAAACACATAAACTCTTAATACCGATCGTCACCGAACGTTAAGCGTGCGGACCCTACGGGTTCGAGAACTATGTAGACATGACCGAGATACGTCTCCGGTCAATAACCAATAGCGGAACCTGGATGCTCATATTGGTTCCTACATATTCTACGAAGATCTTTATCAGTCAAACCGCATAACAACATACATTGTTACCTTTGTCATCGGTATTTTACTTGCCCGAGATTCGATCGTCGGTATCTTAATACTGAAGGAAATATGACCTAGAGGCAATAATAAAGTTATTATTTATTTCCTTATATCATGATAAATTTTTATTATTCATGCTAGAATTGTATTAACCGGAAACATAATACATGTGTGAATACATCGACAAACATAGTGTCACCAGTATGCCTCTACTTGACTCACTACTAGAAAAAGTTCTATAGATGGGATTGACACTAATGGCGCACCAGACAAGCAGTGCGCCATTAGTATATACTAATGGCGCACCACCTTTTGATACGCCATTAGAGTTGAAACTACTAATGGCGCACCTGGCCCAGGGTGCGCCATTAGTATCAAAAAAAATTGAACTAGTGCGCCTGTCCAAACATACTAATGGCGCATCCAGACACGGTGCGCCATTACTAGTTGTAACTAGTAATGGCGCACCTGTCGGAAAGTGCGCCACTAATGTTGTTTTTTTATTACATTTTTTATTCCTTTTTTTGCAAAACTACTAATGGCGCATGGTTCCACCATGCGCCATTACTAGTTTAAACTAGTAATGGCGCACTGTGGGACAGTGCGCCATTAGTATGTTTTTTTTGCAAAACTACTAATGGCGCACCACCAGAAGGTGCGCCATTAGTAACCTGGATTACTAATGGCGCATTTAGAGTTGGTGCGCCATTAGTAATCCCTCCCCTACCTCGTCTCACCCGCGCCTGACCACCACCGCCCACCACTTCCCCGGCCGTGCTCTCTTCCCCCGCCGCACCCGACCACCTCCCTCACCGTCCCCCCTCCGCCCGCGCCCACGCCCTCGCCGTCCCCCTCCCCCCGCGGACCCGCCTGCGACAACCTCCCTCCCGAGCGCAACAGCTAGGGTTCCTAGCCGCCGCCACCGCTGCCGGCGCCCCCGCGCCCCCACGGCCCCCACCACCGCAGCTCCTCCATCGCCGACGCCTCCGCGACCTCGCCGTGGTCGCCGGCCTCCCCACGACCAACCGAGGCATCCCTTCGACGCCGCCGCCGCCGACCCCGACACCAACCCCAACCCCGACCCCTCCGGCGACCGGCCGCGCCCGCCCAGGTACCTCTCCTCCTTCCTCCTTCCTCCCTCTCCACCCTTCCTCCTCCTTGTCGCCTCCAAAATTGGCCATGACCCAGTGCACTTTAATTTGTTAGAAAGATAAATATTTTGTTGGACAAAGTAGTTCAACATATGCTACACATGACATTCTTGCTTTACCATGCTATGTGTTCATAAAAATTATGTAAAAGAAATGCGAAATGCATCTGCTTGTGCATATATATATATAGATGATTATGGTTTCTGCCATTTATATATCTAAGTAACGAAACATCTAGAGTTGACGATTCTCTCTCGAGTAACAAACATCATTGTTTGCATAGGCTCCACCAGAGCCTGATTTTGCTTTACCATTCTATAATCTTCACCAACTGCAGGCAAATTGGCCCATAGTTACAAATCCCAATCATTTCACTGAAAACACATGGGGCAAAAAAAATGTTTCACTACATCCAACCAAAACTTTTTGTAGTGCATTCAGATGCTTCTTGGCTTGACAGAGTTATACTTGATAGATGAAGTATGTGTGTATTCAGATGCTTTGTGGAATTGTACCTGTTATATCTGACCACTGTTTATTGTGGTTTTGATTTTGTTACAGTGTTCTCAAGTAGAACAACATAGTGGGATCATTTGTCAACATAGTGGGATCATTTTGCAGATTCCAGCAAACAACATAGTGGGATCATTTGTCAAGGCCAGCATCAGAGTGCTAATTTACAGGTATAAATAGATAAAAGATTCAGAGAGTAGCTCTTTTCTTACCAGCATCATGAAGGTTGGGAATATCTTCGTAGAAAACAAAAAGATTAGGAAACTGAATCTAAGGACCAGGGCTAAACCTCTATACATTACTGTCTTTAACATGGTATAAAATACCTGAACTGAATTTGTGGGGCCTCTAAAATTCTGGAAAAAATTAAACTCAAGAATGCGAAGCTTGTCTTGAGGCTCATCTTTGAGACAGGTTATCTGTGTCGGTTGTCGGAGCCTTGGAGGTTGCTGCTGAGAGCTGTCACAACAGTGCGTGGTGTCAGTGATATGGCCAAGCTGCTAGTTCAACTACTGGCCAACTAGTGGCCCTTGTTATCAAAGTAGTCTTGCCACATGTTCATAGTAATCTCCAATCATATTAGCAGTACTGAATCAAACTTGTCTTGTTTTATGGGAATGGTTGATTACCTTGATTATACTTACTGGATGTTGACTCTATAAATCATATTGATACTGATGTTAAAGGTATTTCTAGCAAAACCTGAAATGCTAGATGGATTGATTTTTCTGAGCTATTTGTGCTCTCCCTGCATCTTTCAGCTCTCATTTTCAGTGGAGTTGTTGAATTATATGCTCTCATTGGACATGTTTTACATGTTAGTTTGCTGGGTTTTGTCTCCGACCATCGTGTCGTGATGAATTTGTAGGTACCCCGAGAGGCCCTTGAGTTTGCCGGAATGTCGATTAACTTCCGTTCCGGCAAATTCGGGTACTCCATATGTCCTATTTTCAGCAAAGGTCATGCTGAAATTTTCCGTGAATTTTAGCATGACTTTGCTAAAAATCGGACATATGAGGTACTTGCTACTAATGCATGGGCCGGGGTATCTTAGTACTTAATTAAGTAGGATCAACTGCCCCTTTATTCTTGTTGTATTAAACCATAGGTGGCAATATAGCCAAGTGATTAGTGCCAAGTGATTAGGCCCAACCTAGGGTGCCTCGGAATCGATAAACCCTAAATTATGAAAACTTAACTTAGCATTTAGGGTGCCTCGGCATCGATAAACCCTAAATGATGAAAACTTAACTTGGCTGCCCCGGATGCCTCGGTGTCGATGAGAACCTAAATGATGTATGCTTAGGCTTTTAGGGTGCCTCGGTGTCGAAACCCTAAATGATGAAAGCTTAGGCTTTTAGGGTACCTCGGTGTCGACAAACCCTAAATGATGAGACCATGATCTTGTTCCTTGACAATAACCAACTTTTTGACCAAACTTTTTTCCTGTTTAGAGCGAAACATGGCCCACAACGATGAGGCCGGTGGTTCGGGCGGCAAGCAATTATGGGAGCTGTCCCAGGATATGTCGTCATCATCATCGGACGACGAAAGTCTCCCAGCGGAGTGCGACTGGTGCCACGACAATCGAGGTCTGTGCAACATGCCTCACCTGGACGATGATCGGTGCTTCAGCATTAAGCTCGAGGAGACCTTCGAAGTCGAAACGGTACACAACGACGACAAGTGTTATTTTCATAATTAAGCATTACTTCAACTATTTCAACGTGTAATTTTCATCTTTTACAATTCGAGTATAGCTTATCCATGCCATGCAAGACACTATGTCTTGGAGAGGATGGATTTTGAAGACCATGAAATTTCTGAAACAAAGAAAATTCACCTAAGGACTCATCACGATGTGGACTTTGAAGTAAATCTATATAATTCTGAGAGCGTAACCCATTTTGGTTGCAAAAATTGGGAAGCATTTTGCAAGATGTATGGTTTTGATGAGGGTATGCTTATCACCATGGATCTTGGTAATCCTGACATCAACCAAGACAATATGGACATTTGGGTCCTTGTTGATACGCCTCCAGTTCTACCGCTATGTGAGTTTCTCAAACATAGTTATTAGCTAATTTATATTGTTTATTTCAAAATAGTTGACAGCTTATTTCCATTGATAGCTTATTTTTATTGTTCAAAGAATGTGCGGGAGATGGTAGACAAAACCCACTACACCGATGGCTCCGAATTAACAACTTACAAGGAGAAAAATCATCTGGTCGGATTTTGTACTGACATTGAAAATTACATTATCCACAAACAAATTCCTCAACATTATGATAAATACGTGCCACTAGTGCATGTGTTCAACTACGGTAACTACCATGGAGATACCCTGGTAAGATTTTTACTATTACGACATCCGTGCATCTTTTGCATACTTCTAAAACTAGTACATCATTGCTAACTATGAAGTTATTACTATGTTTTTCAACAGATAATCCCAGAGAATTGTGTGCCTCATATGATGCATCTGAAAGGTAGTGTTAATGTTTTGAACATACAGCCAGGTCATCCTACAAATCTCAACTGTCCATACGAGATTTCTAAAAGAAGTGGAGACATGAAAATCAAAGGATGGAAAAAATGTATGGACAGTCGTAAGGAGCTTCTTGGAAGCAAAAGGAAGCGAAGCGCAAGAATTGGAGACAGGATGTTCTCCATTCTCCATAATGGAGAGTCAGGGTCTATATTGTTTTATGCTATTTTAGCTTAAATAGGGTATTTAGGTCCTGCCTAATACCGATGATCATGTGCTGATGAACAATTAAGTAGGGTTGGTTCGAAGACTATCAAGATGATGATCGTATGACTTGTTATGAATAAAAAGTAGAAGTTGTATGATGATGATTAGTAGGACTTGTTAGGATTAGTATTACTTCCGACAAACTCGATACTCGCGGTCTTGAGACTTTTAATGTTCTATCTTTGTTCGGTCTTTTCAATTCGGAGACTAATATGATGAATTGTACTCGGAGACTAATATGATGAATTGTATTCAGAGACTAATCTTCTATTGTATTCGATGAATCTGTTGTTGATGTGTGCTGTCTATATTTTGTCCAATTATACATTTTGTAACCTGTGCAAAAAACAGAAAATTAAAAAAAACTAATATTCATACTAATGGCGCATCACATCATAGTGCGCCATTAGTATGCCAAAGGATACTAATGGCGCATCATTAAACAGTGTGCCATTAGTATGCCGAAGTTACTAATGGTGCATCATGTTGTTGTGCGCCATTATTATGCCAAAGCACCTGGGTATACATGGCCCCCTAGGAGGCATACTAATGGCGCACTATTGTATATACTAATGGCGCATCTGAGGTGCGCCATTAGTATACCAGATACTAATGGCGCACCAGTGGTGCGCCATTAGTAAAATATACTAATGGCGTGGCACTAATGGCGCACCACTAATGCGCCATTAATGGCCAAATTAGGTGCGCCATTAGTAGGCCTTTTCCTAGTAGTGACTGGCTCATTGATCAAAGATGGTAATGTTTCCTAACCATAGACATGAGTTGTCATTTGATTAACGAGATCACATCATTAGGAGAATGATGTGATTAACTTGACCCATTCCGTTAGCTTAGCACTTGATCATTTAGTTTGTTGCTATTGCTTTCTTCATGACTTATACATGTTCCTATGACTATGAGATTATGCAACTCCCGTTTACCGGAGGAACACTTTGTGTGCCACCAAACGTCACAACGTAACTGGGTGATTATAAAGGTGATATATGGGTGTCTCCGAAGGTACTTGTTGGGTTGGCGTATTTCGAGATTAGGATTTGTCACTCTGATTGTCGGAGAGGTATCTCTGGGCCCACTCGGTAATGCACATCACTATAAGCTTTGCAAGCATTGCAACTAATGAGTTAGTTGCGGGATGATGTATTACGGAAAGAGTAAAGAGACTTGCCAGTAATGAGATTGGACTAGGTATTGAGATACCGACGATCGAATCTCGGGCAAGTAACATACCGATGACAAAGGGAACGACGTATGTTGTTATGCGGTTTGACCGATAAAGATCTTTGTAGAATATGTGGGAGCCAATATGAGCATCCAGGTTCCGCTATTGGTTATTGACCGGAAACGTGTCTCGGTCATGTCTACATAGTTCTCCAACCCGTAAGGTCCGCACGCTTAAAGTTTCGATGACAGTTATATTATGAGTTTATATGTTTTGATGTACCAAAGATTGTTCGGAGTCCCGGATGTGATCACGGACATAATGAGGAGTCTCGAAATGGCTGAGACATGAAGATTGATATATTGGACGACTATATTCGGACACCGGAATGGTTCCGGGGGTTATCAGATATATACCGGAGTACTGGGGGGTTACCAAACCCCCCCCCCCCGGAGGCTATTGGGCCTCATGGTACCAATTGGTGGAAGAGGAGAGGCGGCCAAGGGTGATACGTCTCCAACGTATCTATAATTTTTGATTGCTCCATGCTACTTTATCTACTGTTTTGGAGTATATTGGGCTTTATTTTCCACTTTTATATTATTTTTGGGACTAACCTATTAACCGGAGGCCCAGCCCAGAATTGCTGTTTTTTGCCTATTTCAGTATTTTGAGGAAACAGAATATCAAACGGAGTCCAAACGGAATGAAACCTTCGGGAACGTGATCTTCTCACCGAACGTGATCCAGGAGACTTGGACCCTACTCCAAGAAGTTTCCGGGCAGGTCACGAGGGTGGAGGGCGCGCCCCCCCTGGGCGCGCCCCCTGCCTCGTGGGCCCCTCAGAGCTCCACCGACGTGCTCCTTCCTCCTATATATATACCTACGTACCCCCATTAGACCAGAGAGGGAGCCAAAAACCTAATTCCACTGCCACAACTTCCTGTATCCACGAGATCCCATCTTGGGGCCTGTTCCGGAGCTCCGCCGAAGAGGGCATCCATCACGGAGGGCTTCTACATCAACACCATAGCCCTTCCGATGAAGTGTGAGTAGTTTACTTCAGACCTTCGGGTCCATAGCTAGTAGCTAGATGGCTTCTTCTCTCTTTTTGGATCTCAATACAATGTTCTCCCCCTCTCTCGTGGAGATCTATTCGATGTAATCTTCTTTTTGCGGTGGGTTTGTTGAGACCGATGAATTGTGGGTTTATGATCCAACTTATCTATGAATAATATTTGAATCTTCTCTGAATTCTTTTATGTATTATTGAGTTATCTTTGCAAGTCTCTTCGAATTATCCGTTTGGTTTGGCCAACTAGATTGGTCGTTCTTGCAATGGGAGAAGTGCTTAGCTTTGGGTTCAATCTTGCGGTGTCCTTACTCGGTGACAGAAAGAGTTGCAAGGCACGTATTGTATTGTTGCCATCGAGGATAACAAGATGGGGTATTTATCATATTGCATGAATTTATTCCTCTACATCATGTCATCTTGCTTAAGGCGTTACTCTGTTTTTAACGTAATACTCTAGATGCATGCTGGATAGCGGTCGATGAGTGGAGTAATAGTAGTAGATGCAGGCAGGAGTCGGTCTACTTGTCACGGACGTGATGCCTATATACATGATCATACCTAGATAACCTCATAACTATGCTCAATTCTATCAATTGCTCAACAGTAATTTGTTCACCCACCGTAGAATATCTATGCTCTTGAGAGAAGCCACTAGTGAAACCTATGGCCCCCGGGTCTATTCTCATCATATTAATCTCCATTACTTTATTTTACTTCTTTTGCTTTTACTTTTTACTTTGCATCTTTATACCAAAAATACCAAAAATATTATCTCTATCATATCTCACTCTCGTAAGTGACCGTGAAGGGATTGACAACCCCTAAGCGTTGGTTGCGAGTTGCTACCATTTTGTGCAGGTACGAGGGACTTGCGCGTGACCTCCTATTGGATTGATACGTTGGTTCTCAAAAACTGAGGGAAATACTTACGCTACTGTGCTGCATCACCCCCTCCTCTTAGGGGAAAACCAACGCTAGCTCGAGACGTAGCAAGAAGGATTTCTGGCGCCGTTGCCGGTGAGGCCTACACCAAGTCAAGTCAAGATTTACTCTCCCGTCAACGAGCCATTTCTGGCGCCGTTTCCAGGGAGGCCTACGCCAAGTCAAGTCAAGATTTACTCTCTCATCAACGAGCCATTTATGGCGCCGTTGCCGGGGAAGCCTACGCAAAAGTCAACATACCAAGTACCCATCACAATCTCTATCTCTCGCATTACATTATTTGCCATTTGCCTCTCATTTTCGTCTCCCCCACTTCACCCTTGCCGTTTTATTTGCCCTCTCTTTCCCATTCTCCTCCTATTTTTCCCTTTTCCTTTTGTTTGCTCGTGTGTTAGTTTGCTTACCTGTCGCTATGTCGAATTCCTTATCTGCTCCTATGTCTCCCAAGTTTGAAGTTCTTCACTTCAAGCAACGGCAAGGAGAAAACTGAAAAGATTCTTGGTATAGGATGATGGAATCTTATTGTAAGTGCACCCTAGAGGTGAACTTTAGAATTCTTCTTCGCAATTTTTATGTTGGGTTAAACATGACGCATAGACAGCTCTTGGATTGCATGGCCAAGGGAAATTTCATTAATATTGATCCCTGTATTGCGCATGAGATTATAGAGGGAATAGTGGGAACACCACCCCAAAAGGGAGGATCTCATCCTACCCAGGAAGAAACCCAAGTGTTTGAGAAGATTTGCGAAGTAAAAAAGATTTTACAAAAGTCCCTTGAGCCTCTTAAAAATATTAGCGGAAATCTTAACCGTATGAATATGTTGATTACTCTTTGCAATAAACGGTTGGATTCTTTAGATCTAAAAATTTCCGAGTATGAAGGGAAGAGGGAAGAACCCCCCGGATTCGAGCATGACTCCGCTAAAAAGTTGAAAATTAAAGATGGCAATACCTAGATCTATCCTTGCTTTTATGCCTAGCTAGGGGCGTTAAACGATAGCGCTTGTTGGGAGGCAACCCAATTTTATTTTGTGTTTTTTGTTTTTGGTTCTGTTTAGGAATAAATAATCCATCTAGATTCTGTTTAGATGTGGTTTTATCTTTTAATTAGTGTTTGTGCCAAGTTAAACCTATTAGATCTTCTTGGAAGATAGTTATTTGATCTTGCTGTAATTTCCAGAATCTTTGCGCTCAGTGCCCGAATTGTCAAAAATAACCAAACCGTGATAAAATAGTGATTCCAATTGCTGGTGATCAATAAACAAATTTCCCAGGTCTTCTAATTTTGGTAGAATTTTTTGGGTTCCAGAAGTTCGCGTTAGTAACAGATTACTACAGACTGTTCTGTTTTTGACAGATTCTGTTTTGCGTGTGTTGTTTGCTTATTTTGATGAATCTATGGCTAGTAAAATAGTTTATAAACCATAGAGAAGTTGGAATACAGTAGGTTTAACACCAATACAAATAAATAACAAGTTCACTACAGTACCTTAAAGTAGTCTTTTGTTTTCTTTCTCTAACGGAGCTCACGAGATTTCTATTGAGTTTTGTGTTGTGAAGTTTTCAAGTTTTGGGTGAATTCTTTTGATGGATTATGGAACAAGGAGTGTCAAGAGCCTAAGCTTGGGGATGCCCATGGAACCCCCAAGATAATCCAAGGACACCAAAAAGTCAAAGCTTGGGGATGCCCCGGAAGGCATCCCCTCTTTCGTCCACTTCCATCGGTAATTTACTTGGAGCTATATTTTTATTCACCACATGATATGTGTTTTGCTTGGAGCGTCTTGTATTATTTGTGTCTTTGCTTGTTAGTCTACCACAATCATCCTTGCTGTACACACCTTTTGAGAGAGCCATGCATGAATTTAAATTTTTTAGAATACTCTATGTGCTTCACTTATATCTTTTGAGCTTGATAGTTTACTCTATGTGCTTCACTTATATCTTTTTGAGCGTGATAATTTTTGCTCTAGTGCTTCACTTAGATCTTTTAGAGCACGGTGGTGGTTTGTTTTAAAGAAACTTGATCTCTCATGCTTCACTTAGATTATTTTGAGAGTCGTTAATAGCATGGTAATTTGCTTAATGTTAATATACTTGGTATTCAAGATATGTGAAACTTTCTTTTTAGTGGGTTGAATACTAAGATAAGTTTGATGCTTGATAATTGTTTTGAGATATGGAGGTGATAATATCATAGTCGTGCTAGTTGAGTAGTTGTGAATTTGAGAAATACTTGTGTTGAAGTTAGCAAGTCCCGTAGCATGCACGTATGGTTAAAGTTGTGTAACAAATTTGAAACATGAAGTGTACCTGGCTTGTGCATCCTTATGAGTGGCGGTCGGGGACAAGCGATGGTCTTTTCCTACCAATCTATCCCCCTAGGAGCATGCGCGTAGTACTTGATTTTTGATGACTTCTAAATTTTTGCAATAAGTATATGAGTTCTTTTGACTAATGTTGAGTCCATGGATTATACACACTTTTACCTTTCCGCCATTTGCTAGCCTCTTCGGTACCGTGCATTGCCCTTTCTCATATTGAGAGTTGGTGCAAACTTCGCCGGTACATCCAAACCCCGTGATATGATACGCTCTTTCACACCTAAACCTCCCTATATCTTCCTCAAAACAGCCACCATACCTACCTATCATGGCATTTCCATAGCCATTCCGAGATATATTGCCATGCAACTTCCATCATCATCATCATCATCATGACATACTTTACTTTTGTCATATTGCCATTGCATGATCTTGTAGTTGACATCGTATTTGTGGCAAAGCCACCGTGCATTATTTTTCATACATGTCACTCTTGATTCATTGCACCATCCCGGTACACCGCCGGAGGCATTCATATAGAGTTATATCTTGTTCTAGTATCGAGTTGTAATCATTATGTTGTAATCAATAGAAGTGTGATGATCATCATTATTAGAGCATTGCCCAATCAAAAAAAAGAGAGAGAAAGGCCAAAAAGAAAAAAGAAAGGCCCAAAAAAAGAGAAAATAAAAAGGGCAATGCTACTATCTATTTTTCCACACTTGTGCTTCAAAGTAGCACCTTGTTCTTCATGTAGTGAGTCTCATATATTGTGCTTCAAAGTAGCACCATGATTTTCATATAGTGAGTCTCATAAGTTGTCTTGTTCATACTAGTGGGAATTTTTCATTATAGAACTTGGCTTGTATATTCCAACGATGGGCTTCCTCAAAATGCCCTAGGTCTTCATGAGCAAGCAAGTTGGATGCACACCCACTAGTTTTCTTTTGTTGAGCATTCTTAGCTCTAGTGCATCTGTTGCATGGCAATCCCTACTCCTTGCATTAACATCAATTGATGGGCATCTCCATAGCTCATTGATTAGCCTCGTTGATGTGAGACTTTATCCTTTTTTGTCTTCTCCACACAATCCCCATCATCATATTCTATACCACCCATAGTGCTATGTCCATGGCTCGCGCTCATGTATTGCGTGAAGGTTGAAAAAGTTTGAGATTATTTGAGTATGAAACAATTGCTTGGCTTGTCATCAGGGGTATAGAAGTTGGGAACATCCTTGTGTGACGAAAATGAAGCATAGCCTAACTATATGATTTTGTAGGGATGAACTTCCTTTGGCCATGTTATTTTGAGATGACATAATTGTTTAATTAATATGCTTGAAGTATTATCATTTTTATGTCAATATGAACTTTTGTCTTGAACCTTTCGGATCTGAATATTCATACCATGATTAAGAAGATTTACATTGAAATTATGCCAAAGTATCACTCCGCATCAAAAATTCTCTTTTTATCATTTACCTACTCGAGGACGAGCAGGAATTAAGCTTGGGGATGCCTGATACGTCTCCAACGTATCTATAATTTTTGATTGCTCCATGCTACTTTATCTACTGTTTTGGACTATATTGGGCTTTATTTTCCACTTTTGTATTATTTTTGGGACTAACCTATTAACCGGAGGCCCGGCCCAGAATTGTTGTTTTTTGCCTATTTCAGTATTTCGAGGAAACAGAATATCAAACGGAGTCCAAACGGAATGAAACCTTCGGGAACGTGATCCAGGAGAATTGGACCCTACTCCAAGAAGTTTCCGGGGAGGTCACGAGGGTGGAGGGTGCGCCCCCCCTGGGCGCGCCCCCTGCCTCGTGGGCCCCTCAGAGCTCCACCGACGTGCTCCTTCCTCCTATATATACCTATGTACCCCCATTAGACCAGAGAGGGAGCCAAAAACCTAATTCCACCGCCGCAACTTCTTGTATCCACGAGATCCCATCTTGGGGCCTGTTCCGGAGCTCCGCCGGAGAGGGCATCCATCACGGAGGGCTTCTACATCAACACCATAGCCCTTCCGATGAAGTGTGAGTAGTTTACTTCAGACCTTCGGGTCCATAGCTAGTAGCTAGATGGCTTCTTCTCTCTTTTTGGATCTCAATACAATGTTCTCCCCCTCTCTCGTGGAGATCTATTCGATGTAATCTTCTTTTTGCGGTGTGTTTGTTGAGATCGATGAATTGTGGGTTTATGATCCAACTTATCTATGAATAATATTTGAATCTTCTCTGAATTCTTTTATGTATGATTGAGTTATCTTTGCAAGTCTCTTCGAATTATCCGTTTGGTTTGGCCAACTAGATTGGTAGTTCTTGCAATGGGAGAAGTGCTTAGCTTTGGGTTCAATCTTGCGGTGTCCTTACTCAGTGACAGAAAGAGTTGCAAGGCACGTATTGTATTGTTGCCATCGAGGATAACAAGATGGGGTATTTATCATATTGCATGAATTTATTCCTCTACATCATGTCATCTTGCTTAAGGCGTTACTCTGTTTTTAACTTAATACTCTAGATGCATGCTGGATAGCGGTCGATGAGTGGAGTAATAGTAGTAGATGCAGGCAGGAGTCGGTCTACTTGTCACGGACGTGATGCCTATATACATGATCATACCTAGATAACCTCATAACTATGCTCAATTCTATCAATTGCTCAACAGTAATTTGTTCACCCACCGTAGAATATCTATGCTCTTGAGAGAAGCCACTAGTGAAACCAATGGCCCCCGGGTATATTCTCATCATATCAATCTCCATTACTTTATTTTACTTGTTTTGCTTTTACTTTTTACTTTGCATCTTTATACCAAAAATACCAAAAATATTATCTCTTTCAGATCTCACTCTCATAAGTGACCATGAAGGGATTGACAACCCCTAAGCGTTGGTTGCGAGTTGCTACTGTTTTGTGCAGGTACGAGGGACTTGCGCGTGACCACCTACTGGATTGATACCTTGGTTCTCAAAAACTAAGGGAAATACTTACGCTACTGTGCTGCATCACCCCCTCCTCTTTGGGGAAAACCAACGCTAGCTCGAGACGTAGCAAAGGGGCAACCGCGCGCCCCCCCCCCCCAAGTCCGAATTGGACAACAAGGGAGGTGGCGCCCCCCCCCCCTTTCCTTTCCCCCTCTCTCTCCTTCCCTCTCCTCTCCTAATCCAACAAGGAAAGGGAGGGAGTCCTACTCCCGGTGGGAGTAGGACTCCTCCTGGCGCGCCCCTCCTGGCCGGCCGCCTCCCCCCTTGCGCCTTTATATACGGGGTCAGGGGGCACCCTAGGGAGACAACAATTGAACTGTTGACCTTTTAGCCGTGTGTGGTGCCCCCCTCCACCATAGTCCACCTCGATAATACTTAGGTGAAGCCCTGCGTCGGTAGAACATTATCATCGTCACCACGCCATCGTGCTGACGAAACTCTCCCTCAACACTCGGCTGGATCGGAGTTCGAGGGATGTGGTGCCGTGCGCTCGGTACTTGATCGGTCGGACCGTGAAGACATACGACTACATCAACCGCATTGTGCTAACGCTTTCGCTTTCGGTCTACGAGGGTACATGGACAACACTCTCCCCTCTCGTTTCTATGCATCACCATGATCTTGCGTGTGCGTAGGAAAATTTTGAAATTACTACATTACCCAACAGTGGCATCCGAGCCAGTTTTTATGCGTAGATTTCATATGCACGAGTAGAACACAAGTGAGTTGTGGGCGATATAAGCCATACTGCTTGCCAGTATGTCATACTTTGTTTCGGCAGTATTGTTGGATGAAGCGGCCCGGACCGACATTACGCGTACGCTTACGCGAGACTGGTTCTACCGACGTGCTTTGCACACAGGTGGCTGGTGGGTGCCAGTTTCGCCAACTTTAGTTGAACCGAGTGTGGCTGCGCCCGGTCCTTGTGAAGGTTAAAACGGCACCAACTTGACAAACTATCGTTGTGGTTTCGATGTGTAGGTAAGAAGGGTTCTTGCTAAGCCCGTAGCAGCCACGTAAAATTTGCAACAACAAAGTAGAGGACGTCTAACTTGTTTTTGCAGGGCATGTTGTGATGTGATATGGTCAAGACATGATGCTAAATTTTATTGTATGAGATGATCATGTTTTGTAACCGAGTTATCGGCAACTGGCAGGAGCCATATGGTTGTCGCTTTATTGTATGCAATGCAATCGCCCTATAATGCTTTACTTTATCACTAAGCGGTAGCGATAGTCGTAGAAGCATAAGATTGGCGAGATGACAACGATGCTACGATGGAGATCAAGGTGTCATGCCGGTGACGATGGTGATCATGACGGTGCTTCGGAGATGGAGATCACAAGCACAAGATGATGATGGCCATAGCGTATCACTTATATTGATTGCATATGATGTTTATCTTTTTATGCATCTTATCTTGCTTTGATTGACGGTAGCATTATAAGATGATCCCTCACTAAATTATCAAAGTATAAGTGTTCTCCCTGAGTATGCACTGTTGCAAAAGTTCTACGTGTTGAGACACCACATGATGATTGGGTGTGATAGGCTCTATGTTCAAATACAACGGGTGCAAAACAGTTGCACACGCGGAATACTCAGGTTAAACTTGACGAGCCTAGCATATAACAGATATGGCCTTGGAACACTGAGACCAAAAGGTCGAGCGTGAATCATATAGTAGATATGATCAACATAGTGACGTTCACCATTGAAACTACTCCATCTCACGTGATGATCGGACATGGTTTAGTTGATATGGATCACGTGATCACTTAGAGGATTAGAGGGATGTCTATCTAAGTGGGAGTTCTTAAGTAATATGATTAATTGAACTTAAATTTATCATGAACTTAGTCCTGGTAGTATTAGCATATCTATGTTGTAGATCAACAGCTCGCGTTTAGCTCCCCTGTTTTATTTTTGATATGTTCCTAGAGAAAACTAATTTGAAAGATGTTAGTAGCAATGATGCGGATTGGATCCGTGATCTGAGGTTTATCCTCATTGCTGCACAGAAGAATTATGTCCTTGATGCACCGCTAGGTGACAATCCTATTGCAGGAGCAGATGCAGATGTTATGAACGTTTAGTTAGCTCAATATGATGACTACTTGATAGTTTAAGTGCACCATGCTTAAACGGCTTAGAATCGGGACTTCAAAGACGTTTTGAACGTCATGGATCATATGAGATGTTCCAGGAGTTGAAGTTAATATTTCAAGCAAATACCCGAGTTGAGAGATATGAAGTCTCCAACAAGTTCTATAGCTAAAAGATGGAGGAGAATGGCTCAAGCAGTGAGCATGTGCTCAGATTGTCTAGGTACTAGAATCACTTGAATCAAGTGGGAGTTAATCTTCCAGATAAAATAGTGATTGATAGAATTCTCTAGTCACCATCACCAAGTTAGTAGAAGTTCGTGATGAACTATAGTATGCAAGGGATGATGAAAACGATTCCCGAGCTTTTCATGATGATGAAATAGATGAAGGTAGAAATCAAGAAAGAGCATCAGGTGTTGATGATTAACAAGACCACTAGTTTCAAGAAAGGGGCAAAGGGAAAGAAAGGGAACTTCAAGAAGAACGGCAAGCAAGTTGCTGCTCAAGTGAAGAAGCCCAAGTCAGGACCTAAGCCTGAGACTAAGTGCTTCTACTGCAAAGGGACTGGTCACTGGAAGTGGAACTGCCCCAAGTATTTGGCGGATAAGAAGGATGGAAAAGTGAACAATGCTATATTTGATATACATGTTATTGATGTGTACTTTACTAGTGTTTATAGCAACCCCTCGATATTTGATACTGGTTCAGTTGCTAAGAGTAGTAACTCGAAACGGAGTTGCGGAATGAACAGAGACTAGTTAAGGGTGAAGTGACGATGTGTATTGGAAATGGTTCCAAGATTGATATGATCATCATCGCACACTCCATATACTTTCGGGATTAGTGTTAAACCTAAAATAAAAGTTATTTAGTGTTTGCGTTCAGCATGAATATGATTGGATCATGTTTATTGCAATACGGTTATTCATGTAAGTTAGAGAATAATTGTTGTTCTGTTTACATGAATAAAACCTTCTATGGTCATACACCCAATGAAAATGGTTTGTTGGATCTCGATCGTGGTGATACACATTTTCATAATATTGAAGCCAAAAGATGCAAAGTTAATAATGATAGTGCAACTTATTTGTGGCACTGCCGTTTAGGTTATATTGGTGTAAAGCGCATGAAGAAAATCCATGCCGATGGGCTTTTGGAATCACTTGATTATGAATCAATTGATGCTTGTGAACCATGCCTCATGGGCAAGATGACTAAGACTCCGTTCTCCGGAACAATGGAGCGAGGAACAGATTTGTTGGAAATCATACATACTGATGTATGTGGTCCGATGAATATTGAGGCTCGCGGCAAGTATCGTTATTTTCTGATCTTCATAGATGATTTGAGCAGATATGAGTATATCTACTTGATGAAACACAAGTCTGAAACATTTGAAAAGTTCAAAGAATTTCAGAGTGAAGTGGAGAATCATCATAACAAAAATAAAAGTTTCTACGATATGATCGCAGAAGTAAAATATTTGAGTTACGAGTTTGGCCTTCAGTTAAAACAATGTGAAATAGTTTCACTACTCACGCCACCTGGAACACCACAGTGTAATGGTGTGTCCGAACGTCGTAACCGTACTTTATTAGATATGGTGTGATCTATGATGTCTCTTACCAATTTACCACTATCGTTTTGGGGTTATCCATTAGAGACAGCTACATTCACGTTAAATAGGGCACCATCTAAATCCGTTGAGATGACACCATATGAACTATGGTTTGGCAAGAAACCTAAGCTGTCGTTTCTTAAAGTTTGAGGTTGTAATGCTTATGTGAAAAAGTTTCAACCTGATAAGCTCAAACCCAAATCGGAGAAGTGCATCTTCATAGGACACCCAAAAGAAAATGTTGGGTACACCTTCTATCACAGATCCGAAGGCAAGATATTCATTGCTGAGAATGGATCCTTTCTAGAGAAGGAGTTTCTCTCGAAAAAAGTGAGTGGGAGGAAAGTAGAACTTGATGAGGTAACTGTACCTGCTCCCTTATTGGAAAGTAGTTCATCACAGAAATCTGTTCCTGTGACTACTACACCAATTAGTGAGGAAGCTAATGATGATGATCATGTAACTTCAGATCAAGTTACTACCGAACCTCATAGGTAAACCAGAGTGAGATCCGCACCAGAGTGGTACGGTAATCCTGTTCTGGAGGACATGTTACTTGACCATGATGAACCTACAAACTATGAGGAAGCGATGATGAGCCCAGATTCCGCGAAATGGCTTGAGGCCATGAAATCTAAGATGAGATCCATGTATAAGAACAAAGTATGGACTTTGATTGACTTTCCCAAAGATCGGCGAGCCATTGAGATTAAATGGATCTTCAAGAGGAAGACGACCGCTGATAGTAGTGTTACTATCTACAAAGCTAGAATTGTCGCAAAAGGTTTTCGACAAGTTCAAGGTGTTGACTACGATGAGAGTTTCTCACTTGTATCTATGCTTAAGTCTGTCTGAATCATGTTAGAAATTGCCATATTTTATGAAATCTAGCAAATGGATAAACAAAACTACATTCCTTAATGGATTTATTAAAGAAGAGTTGTATATGATGCAACAAGAAAGTTTTGTCAATCCTAAAGGTGCTAACAAAATATGCAAGCTCCAGCGATCCATCTATGGACTAGTGCAAGCATCTCGGAGTTGGAATATAGGCTTTGATAAGTTGATCAAAGCATATAGTTTTATACAGACTTGCGGTGAAGCCTGTATTTACAAGAAAGTGAGTGGGAGCACTACAACATTTCTGATAAGCGAAAGGATCGATATGGTTGACTAGAGGGGGGTGAATAGGCAACTAACAATTTTTAGCTTTTCTTTAGCAATTTAAACTTTGTATCAAAGTAGGTTGTCTAGATATGCAACTAGATGAGCAACCTATATGATGCAACACGAATAGGAACACAAGCAAGCAAGATATATGAAACAAATAAGCTACACAAGTAAGGCACGAGATAACCAAGAGTGGAGACGGTGGAGACGAGGATGTGTTGCCGAAGTTCCTTCCCTTTGAGAGGGAAGTACGTCTTCGTTGGAGCGGTGTGGAGGCACAATGCTCCCCAAGAAGCCACTAGGGCCACCGTAATCTCCTCACGCCCTCACACAATGCGAGATGCCGTGATTCCACTATTGGTGCCCTTGGAGGTGGCGACCGAACCTTTACAAACGAGGTTGGGGCAATCTCCACAACTCAATTGGAGGCTCCCAACGACACCACGAAGCTTCACCACAATGGACTATGGCTTCGCGGTGACCTCAACCGTCTATGATGCTCAAACACCCAAGAGTAACAAGATCCGCAAGGGATTAGTAGGGGGGAATCAAATATCTCTTGGTGGAAGTGTAGATCGGGGCCTTCTCAACCACTCCCGAGCAAATCAACAAGTTTGGTTGGCTAGGGAGTGAGATCGGGCGAAAATGGAGCTTGGAGCAATAATGGAGCTTTAATGGTGGAAGAGGTGAGTCAACAGGGAAGAAGGAGACCCTTTATATAGTGTGTGGAAAAGATCCAACCATTACCCACCAACCAGCCCGCGGCCAGTGGTACTACCGCGCCTGGCCAGCCGTACTACCGCAAGGCCGCGCGGTACTACTGCTTGCAACCAAGCGATACTACCGCACGGCAGTGCGGTACAACCGTACCGTCCCACGGTACTGCCACGACCCCAGCACAGAAACAGACGCAAGCTGGGGGCGGTACTTCCGCACGCGCGGTACTACCGCGCCCTCCATGCGGTACTACCGCAAGGCAAAAGTCCCAGCCAGGGGGAAGGGGAACTTCCGTGCCTACTTCCGCAAATAAACAGAAGTAGCAAAAACCCGACACAGTAGTATTGTCGAGGGGCGGTACTACTGCCTGACCGCATAGCGCGGTACTACCGCACAGCGAAAGCGGTACTACCATGGCAGGTGCGGATGTAAAAAATTACATCCGCTCCTACTACCGCAAGGGGGCGGCACTAGCCTGGTGGGCAGCGGTAGTGCGGCTCCAGGGGAGCGGTACTACCGTGAGCACCAGCGGTACTACCGCGCCACGGCGCGGTACTACCGTGGATGCCTACGGTACTATCGTTGATCCAGGAGCAGTACTACCGCAACCACAACAGCAGCCAGTCAAAGGAGGCAGGAAAAAACGGAGGAAGCTCCAAGGAAGAAGGAGGGGAGAAAAGGAGACGTGTACGTGATGATTCCACCCAAACCTTTCCAACGCGGACCCCCTCTTAATAGTATGGCTTTCCTACGACTCAAATCCACCAAAAAGAAACGTAGAAAAGACGTCGTCTTTGTCAGTCTTCGAGGGGCACCCAATCGTCTTGTGCCTAGCAAAGAAGTGTCTGGGAAACTCATGGCACACGATTAGTCCGCAAATGCGTTGTCATCAATCACCAAAACACTTAGGGATAAATATGTCCTTACAATCTCCCCCTTTTGGTGGATTGATGACAAAACGGGATTTGCACAAGGAAAAATACTATTAAGTAAAAGCAAACCCCTCCTCTCTATAATATAGACGGGCTCCCCCTAAATGTGTGCCACCTAGATGAGCACGAATACTAGGAACAAAGCTCCCCCTATATTATAGAGACAAGGCAAATTTATCACTAGTCGACAAGATAGTACAGACATAAGATAACTAAGATAGATAGAGTGCATATGTCTTACACCATATGGAGGAAAGGTCTCGAAGGCACAAACCGAACAAAAGCAAACGAGGTCCAAACGACAAAGCAAACAAACACACCAAGCACGACACAACGCAAATCCCTACACTCTCTCCCCCTTTGGCATCGAGACGCCAAAAAGGCAGAGAGGACACCTACACACACGGGGTGGCTCAGGCAGAGAAGTCGTCCCACTGCTCCTCGTGCTCCTCGTCAGACTCAGTGGCGGGGATAGTCTCCTCGATGTCATCCTCTGAACTGGTCCACTTGTAGCTCTGATTTGACATCCAGGCAGCCTCAGGTGTGATGACGTCCTCAGACCCGCCAGACACATCTTCTCCAAAGAGCCTCATCACCTTTGTGTCACGGCGGCGACTCTCCTTGTCAGTCACGTGAGCCCTATACTGTCCCTTCGCCTGCATGCAGAAGAGAGTCTTCATCTTGTCCGTCAGCTTCTTGGCCCATGACGGCTCAGAGGAAGAAGTGGTGGACCTAGCAGCACGGTCCTCAGCAGCAGCAGCCTCCCCCTCACCAGCAGCCCTCCTAGCAGAAGATGCCTCAGCACGAGTAGTGGTGTTGGCCCAGTTGGGCTTGACGCGGAGGCTGATGGACTCATGGCGAATCCAGTCTGGAGCAAGGAACTCATCACCTGGATACGTCTTCTCCCAAGTGGTGGAGAGCAGCAGAAACATGTACGGTCCATAGATAGGTACCTTGCGAGTGAACACCGCAAACCGAAGCTCACACCACATGACGTGTGAGACATCAAGTGGCTGAGTCTGAGAAGTACGTGCCTCTGCACACAAGAGCAACATGTCCACTAGATATGCATGAACCTTGTCCTTGTCGCCAATGCATGGGAACAGAGTGTTGCGGAAGATGCGATGCATGATATCCAGAAAGGAGTTCAACACCCAAGATGACTTGCCATTGGGGAGTACCTTCTCAACAAGGAAGGGCTGAAGCTGGTTCTTGTTGGCAAACTTAGAGTTGGCATGGGGGCGAACGCCAACGGGGGTGTGAAGCCCGTCATCAGGAATGTGCAGCAGATCCATGAACTCTTTCCATGTAGTAGACAGCTGACGGCCATTGGTCATCCAGGTCATCCTCCGCTCCTCCCCGGGATGAAAGTACACTGAGGAAAAGAACTGACAGATAAGCTCAGGGTCATAGTCAAGGTGAAAGGAGATCACCGGCTCAATAGCAAACTGCTCCACCAAGTCCAAAGCCTCGCCACAATAGTCACGAAACTTGTCTTTCCGCAGGTGATGCATGTCTATCCACTTGACATCCATGAAGGTATTCTGCTTGTTCTTGATCACATCCAGATAGATGAGAGCCTGTTGCTTGGTCCAGAACAACTCGGTGCCTCTGAGGATAGCCCGAGGATTCACATAGGGATTGATCTTCCGGCACTTAACATACTCAGTGGTTGAAATCTCGTCCATGCCCTTAGCCGGTTCCTTTTGCTTGCTGGCAGTGGTCTTGACATTGCGCTTGGGGGCATTGGAGCCCTCTGGGGCTTCATCTTGGGGGTTGCGCAGAAGCTTGGAGCCAGTGTCACGACTGGGATTGGAACGGCGAGAGCCACCACCTGAGACACAGAACGCAAAAACACCCACAACAGCCAAGAGAGATTAATGCAAAGACCACAACAAAGCAAGTGAAACAAGTAGAAAGTACACATGGTAAATGCCTAGAGAGAGATTTGATCCCTATGGTAGTACTGCCAAGAGCTGCGGAGCTAAGAGAGTAGTACGGCTCTTAGACGCGGTAGTACCGTGCAAGATCACGGTAGTACCGGGTGTAGGGGCGGTAGTACGACCTTAGCGCCGCGGCCGACGTGGTAGTGCCGCGTCTGCGGAGCGACACTACCGCACGGTACGGTAGTACCGCACCGCGTTAGATCTGAACTGGTTCAAATCTGAGAAAGCCCGCGAAACCACGGCGGTACTACGGTTGGACAAAGCTACCACAATACAGCATATCAAGTATGTTTCCTACGCATCACGACTCTCCTACATCCTACTCTTGCATAGATTTGGCCTAAAATCTCAAGAACGACAAGTTTCTCCCCAAAAGCCTAGAAGCAAGAGAATAGCCAAGAAAAAGAGGGACTTGGGGAAAAACCTTGGTCCATGGCAAGAGGAAGTGGTGGGGAACGATCCCACCGGTCGGAATCCGAGGAGAGTGGCCGGAGACGGAGATCCGGCGAGGGCCTCCGGCACCGTTCTTGAGAGGGAGAGACGTGGAGAGAGAGAGACAATGAATGGGTATGGGGAGTTGGAACTCCCCTGCCCGAGTCATAACCCCCACGCGCCCTTGACGGCGCGGTAGTACCGTGCCCAGACACGGTAGTACCGCACGGTGCGGTACTTCCGAAGTACCGCACCAGAGCGGTAGTACCGTGCTGTGGCGCGGTAGTACCGTGCCTCCTGAAGCGGTAGTACCGCGCCCAGACACGGTAGTACCGTGGGCTCAAGAAGATGCACGTTTCGAGCGCGAAAAACTGGATCTTTGCACAAACCACTCCGAGCCAACACGACACCACAAGATCACGCAACACACAAAACCAGAAAGGCACACGATAAACGAACCAACCACGAGACACCACCTCTCCAAAAGAGAGGGCGATGGCTGTAGCCACCTATGTTTGAGTCAATTGGTATGGCACCGCGAAGAATTATCCTTGGGTCCATGACCAAAACTCGTCTTTGAAGCACAAGTACCATCAAACATGGCTAATGTGAAAGACTTGATTGATTTATGCATAATGGGGGGAGGGAGAGTTCATTGAGAGAACATCACTCCCCCTATGTCCATGCCTACATCTAAATAGGACAACACATTGAGTATGGTGGGGTGTGCAAGGGTTCAAGCAACATTGCTCGAATCGATGATATTTAGCTCATGCCTTAACTCGCGAAATCTTGCTTCATCCAAGGGCTTCGTGAAGATATCTGCAAGGTTATCATGAGTGTTGACGTAGTTGAGCTCGATCTCTCCTCGCCTAATGTGATCCCGGATGAAGTGATACCGGATCTCAATATGCTTCGTCTTGAAGTGTTGCACCGGGTTGAGAGAGATCTTGATGGCACTTTCATTGTCACACCAAAGAGGCACTTTGTCACAAGTGACACCATAATCCTTTAAAGTTTGCCTCATCCATAAGAGTTGTGCACAACAACTACCGGCCGCCACATACTCCGCTTCGGTGGACGAGAGAGACACACAACTTTGCTTTTTGGAAGACCAACTTACCAAAGAGCAACCAAGGAATTGGCACCCTCCGGAAGTGGACTTCCTATCCACTTTGTCTCCCGACCAATCGGAATCCGAGTACCCTACAGGCTTGAATTTTGATCCTCTTGGGTACCATAAGCCAAAGTTTGGGGTATGAGCCAAATATCGAAAGATTCGTTTGACCGCCACATAGTGACTTTCCTTAGGTGCGGCTTGAAACCGTGCACAAATTCCCACACTCAACATGATGTCCGATCTAGATGCACAAAGGTAAAGCAAGGATCCAATCATGGAAAGATATACCTTTTGATCCACCACTTTACCATTGGGATCTAAGTCAAGTTGGCACCTGGTGGGCATTGGAGTGGAAGCCGGCTTGACTTCACTTAGCTTGAATCTCTTGAGCATGTCTTGAGTGTATTTGGATTGATTGATGAAGGTTCCTTCTCATCTTTGCTTCACTTCGAACCCTAGAAAGAACTTCAACTCTCCCATGGAGGACATCTCGAACTTTGATGTCATGAGAGCGGCAAATTCCTCATTGAAAGCTTTGTTAGGAGAACCAAAGATAATATCATCAACATATAATTGGAACACAAACAACTCCCCTTTGACCTTCTTAGTAAAAAGAGTGGGGTCGATTAGCCCAACTTCAAAACCACGGTCTTGTAACAACTCGGTAAGGTGGTCATACCACGCACGTGGGGCTTGTTTAAGGCCATAGAGTGCCTTATCAAGTTGATACACATGATCAGGAAAGTAGGGATCCTTGAACCCGGGGGGTTGCTTGACATAAACCAATTCATTAATGGGACCATTAAGAAAAGCACTCTTCACATCCATTTGTTGTAACTTAAAGTTATGATGAGAAGCATATGCAATCAACATACGAATGGATTCAAGACGAGCAACGGGAGCAAAGGTTTCACCGTAGTCGATACCCTTGACTTGGGAGTAGCCTTGTGCTACCAAACGAGCCTTGTTGCGAATGATAATCCCATGGGCATCTTGCTTGTTCTTGAATATCCACTTGGTTCCAATGACATTGTGGTTCCCCGTTGGCCTTGGCACCAATCTCCTCACTTTGTTGCGCTCGAAGTTGTTGAGTTCTTCGTGCATGGCATTGAGCCAATCCGGATCTTCTAGCGCCTCATAGACCATGTGGGGTTCCACACAAGAGACAAACGCGTGATGCTCACAATAATTTGCTAATTGTCTATGAGTGCTTACCCCCTTTCTTAAGCTTCCAAGCACATTCGTCATGAGATGATCCTTGGTGGAGAGCTTGGAAGCAACCTTGGCGGCACGACGCTCTAATTCCTCCTCGGTGGTGAGTTGAGGAGCGGTTACTTGATCATCTTGAGCGCCGTCATGAACTTGTTCTTGATCTTGAACTTTCTCGGGGGAGAGAACTTGACCTTGGGAATCACTTGGAGTGTCCACACCGTCTTGAGTATGATCTTGCCCTTGGTCTTGTTCATGAGGTTGAGGGCCTTCACTTTGTTCTTCGGAAGCGTGTGGGCCTTGGGTTGGTGATGGCTCCACTTGAGTGGAGCATTGTCCTTCTCCTTCGGCCACAAGGGGTTCCTCAATGGGTAGGATGAAACCAACACCCATTCTTCTTATGGCTTGAGGAGGAATTTCATCACCTACATCACAAGAGCTGCTTTGCTCCACTTGGGAGCCATTATTCTCATCAAACTCCACGTTACACGTCTCCTCAATAAGTCCCGTGGATTTATTGAGGACACGGTAAGCATGAGAGTTTGTAGCATAACCAACAAATATGCCCTCATAAGCTCTAGCCTCAAATTTAGACAACCGAACACCTTTCTTGAGAATGAAACACTTAGACCTGAATACCCGGAAGTACTTGAGGTTGGGCTTGTTACCGGTGAGTATTTCATATGGAGTCTTGTTCAAGCCCTTGCGGAGGTAGAGCCGATTTGATGCATGACATGCGGTGTTGATGGCTTCGGCCCAAAAGTTGTACGGAGACTTGAACTCCGCCATCATGGTCCTTGCCGCATCCGTCAACGTCCGGTTCTTCCTCTCCGCAACACTGTTTTGTTGAGGGGTGTAGGGTGCGGAATATTGATGCTTGATTCCCTCGTCACTAAGAAACTCATCCAAGGTGTAGTTCTTGAACTCGGTGCCGTTGTCACATCTTATTGTCAAGATCTTTGCATTGTGTTGACGTTGTGCTTCATTTGCAAAGTCAACGACGGTTTGTTGGGTCTCGCTCTTCCTCTTGAAGAAATACACCCACGTGTACCTTGAGTAGTCATCCACAATCACCAAGCAATACTTCCTACCTCCAAGACTATCGAAGGATGGAGTCCCAAAGAGATCCATGTGAAGGAGCTCCAAAGGCCTCTTTGAATAAATGATAGTCGTGGGAGGGTGAGCCTTCTCATGTAGCTTTCCTTCGATACAGGCACTGCAAGCACGATCTTTAGCAAAACTAACATTCGTTAGTCCACGGACATGGTCCCCCTTGAGGAGACTTTGCAAAGATCTCATATTGACATGGGCTAAACGGCGATGCCAAAGCCATCCCACATCAACTTTAGCCATTAGGCATGTCGCGGTCTTAGTGGGTCGCTCCGAAAAGTTAATCACATATAGACCGTTCTCGACATGCCCAACAAAGGCTACTTTAAGAGTCTTGCTCCACAAGAGGGCCACGGTATCGATATCAAAGAAAGTGGCAAAGCCCATGATAGCAAGTTGACGAACGAAAAGTAAATTGTATGCAAGGGACTCAACAAGCATGACCTTCTCGATCATGAGATCATGAGAGATGACCACCTTGCCATGTCCCAATACCTTAGAAGATGAGGCGTCACCCCACTCGACATTGGTGGGCATAGATGGAACCTTGTGCACGTCCACCACCAAGTCCTTGCTTCCGGTCATATGATTTGTAGCTCCGCTATCGAGCAACCATGATCCCCCACCGGAAGCAAACACCTACAAGAGATCAATGCTTGGTTTTAGGTACCCATTTTGTAATGGGTCCTTTGATGTTAGAAACAAGGGTTTTTGGAACCCAAATAGACCATTCAATGTATTCATGAAGAGAACCAACAAATTTGGCATAAACATGCCCATCACTAGCACGGCATAACATATAAGAAGGATTAAAATCGCCGGCTTTGTTGAGAGGGATGGCATTGCCCTTCTTGACATTGTTCTTCTTCTTCTCCTCAGGGGCACTCTCTCCCTCCCTCACAAAGGTTTGCATGAGGGGAGGAGGTCGTTTGGTCTTGTCATTCTTCTTCTTGTTCTTGGAGTCGGGCACGTACCCAACCCCTTCCTTGGCCACACCTCCCTTTTGGTTGATCAAGAGATCGCTGAGGTTCTTCTTGCCTTGTATGCAAGTCGCAAGACCTCTCTCAAGTTGCTCCTTCAACTTCGCATTTTCCTCAACAAGATGTATATGCTCACAACACGGGTTAGTAGCATTTGCATTATCAATTAAAACCATATGAGGAAAAGTTGCTTTCTCCTTAGTTAGCTTCACTCGGAGTTGATCATGAGACTCCTTGAGACTAGCGTGAATACCCTTCAAGGCCTTGTGGGCCTTGTCAAGTATATCAAACTCCTCTTTGAGTCTAGCAAGATCAACCCCGAGTTTGGCCTTCTCGGAATTTAGCACACGAGAAACAATGAGGGCATGATCATAATCTTTCTTTAACTTAGCATGATCAACGTTGTGTGACTCCTCAAGAGCCAAACGAAGACCACGCTCTTCCTCAAGAGCATTGGAAAGATCCGAAATCTCATCGGCATAGTCACTACTATGCCCTTCCATCTTAGAGATGGTGTCTTCGTGAGCCTCGATCATGTCATTGGCCTCACCCAGTTGTTCCAAGAGAGCAACAAAGTGCTTCTTGGATTTTCCCTTGAGTTTGCCCATAAAGGCCTCAAACTCGTTAGCCTCCACATTAGCTCCCTCAGGTTCATTAATGCTATCCGTTGGGGAAGGATGATTAATGATGGTAGTTTTGATGTTGGAGATTACCTTGTTGGTGGCTTTAGCCATGAGGCACTTGGCGGTGATGCTCTCGTTGGGTGAGTCGAAGAGAGACACCCGTGACGTTGTTGCAATGGCAACGGAGGCCATGGCAACCGACTCATCATCTTCATCATCATCATCATCCTCATTGTACTCTTCTTGCACAACCAAAGCCTTGGGAGGAGTCTTCTTGGTGAAGTTGTTCTTGTTGGGGAATGACTTGGCCTTGTCCTTTCGGATGAGTTTGCCACCATTGTCTTCCCTCTTCTCATACGGGCATTCCGCAACGAAATGACTCACGTTGCCGCAATTGTAGCAAGTCCTTACACGTTGCTTGCCCCTTGTGCCACTCGAGTTGTTTTTGCTAAAATTGGGCCTCGAGTTTTTCTTACTCCAAAATTGCCTTGAAGCAAGTGCCATGTGTTCATGATATGCATACTTCATATCTTTGGGGTTGCTCTCCTCTACTTCCTCTTCTTCTTCTTCCACGGTGAGCTTGGCCTTCAATGCAAGGTTAGGCTTCTTTGTCCGTTGAGAAAGGAGCACCGCATTGTTGGCGGTCTTGTACAAAATGTTCATGGCCACAAACTCATCCAACACTTCGCTTGAGGTCAAAGTGTGGAAGTCCGGTCTTTGATGAATGATGGAAGACATGGCCTTATGGTAGGGCATCATTGCCTTGAGGAATTTGCGCTTGATCCAATTGTCATCCGTGTCCTTGCTCCCGTGATCTCGTAGTGAGACCACGAGTTTGGTTACTCTCCGATAAAGCTCACGAGGTTCTTCATCTTCCTTCATTGCAAACTCATCGGCCTCATCTTGTACCACTTCATAGTTTGAGCGTTGAATGCTTCCGCTTCCCCGGTAGAGAGACACGACACAATGCCACGCATCTTTGGCCAAGGCGAAGGGACGAAGATGAGGTAGGTCTTCGGGTGGAATTGCACTTGAATGATGAAGAGAGCATTCTCATTGAATTGATTGTCCGCGGCTTCTCAAGGAGTGAAGTTGCTTGGATCATGTGGATAGAAACCTTCTTCAATGATTCTCCAAAGGTTAGTGTTCACATGATTTAAATGACGTTTAAAGCGGTAAACCCAAGAATCAAAATCCTCATTTTTCACAATCTTAGGGGGAGGACCGGCATGGTTCAAATGAGTGGAAGGAACCGGTCCACCATAAACAAGTGATGGTTCCACATAGGCAAAGATGCCGGTGCCATTCTTGCCACTAGAAGAAGGAGCCTTTTCACTACTAGCTTCCCCCTTGTCGGCGATAGCATCCGACACCTTGATGGCGGGATCACCCACTTTCAACGGTGCGGTGGATAGTTTAAGCCCCTCAAGAAATTTAGTAAACATGCTTTCAACTTCGGTCATCATGGAGGTTTTCAATGTCTCCAAGGCCACATTGAACTCCTCACGAGAGACCGAAGTTCCCCCATCGCCCGTAGACGAGATAGGATTCACACCGGAGTGTTCCTCCGCACCGTCTACGGTATCAACCATACTCTTTGGACGGTAAAGTCCTTAATAAAGAGACGAGGCTCTGATACCAATTGAAAGGATCGATATGGTTGACTAGAGGGGGGTGAATAGGCAACTAACTATTTTTAGCTTTTCTTTAGCAATTTAAACTTTGCATCAAAGTAGGTTGTCTAGATATGCAACTAGCTGAGCAACCTATATGATGCAACACGAATAGGAACACAAGCAAGCAAGATATATGAAACAAATAAGCTACACAAGTAAAGGCACGAGATAACCAAGAGTGGAGATGGTGGAGACGAGGATGTGTTGCCGAAGTTCCTTCCCTTTGAGAGGAAGTACGTCTCCGTTGGAGTGGTGTGGAGGCACAATGCTCCCCAAGAAGCCACTAGGGCCACCATAATCTCCTCACGCCCTCACACAATGCGAGATGCCGTGATTCCACTATTGGTGCCCTTGGAGGCGACGACCGAAACTTTACAAACGAGGTTGGGGCAATCTCCACAACTCAATTGGAGGCTCCCAACGACACCACGAAGCTTCACCACAATGGACTATGGCTTTGCGGTGACCTCAACCGTCTAGGATGCTCAAACACCCAAGAGTAACAAGATCCGCAAGGGATTAGTAGGGGGGAATCAAATATCTCTTGGTGGAAGTGTAGATCGGGGCCTTCTCAACCACTCCCGAGCAAATCAACAAGTTTGGTTGGCTAGGGAGTGAGATCGGGCGAAAATGGATCTTGGAGCAATAATGGAGCTTTAATGGTGGAAGAGGTGAGTCAACAGGGAAGAAGGAGACCCTTTATATAGTGTGTGGAAAAGATCCAACCGTTACCCACCAACCAGCCCGCGACAGCGGTACTACCGTGCCTGGCCAGCGGTACTACCGCAAGGCCGCGCAGTACTACTGCTTGCAACCAAGCGGTACTACCGCACGGCAGTGCGGTACAACCGTACCGTCCCACGGTACTGCCACGACCCCAGCACAGAAACAGATGCAAGTTGGGGGCGGTACTTCCGCACGCGCGGTACTACCGCGCCCTCCATGCGGTACTACCGCAAGGCAAAAGTCCCAGCCAGGGGGAAGGGAAACTTCCGTGCCTACTTTCGCAAATAAACGGAAGTAGCAAAAACCCGACACAGTAGTACTGCCGAGGGGCGGTACTACTGCCTGACCGCATAGCGTGGTACTAACGCACGGCGAAAGCGGTACTACCGCGGCAGGTGCGGATGTAAAAAATTACATCCGCTCCTACTACCGCAAGGGGGCGGCACTAGCCTGGTGGGCAGCGGTAGTGCGGCTCCAGGGGAGCGATACTACCGCGCCACGGCGCGGTACTACCGTGGATGCCTACGGTACTACCGTTGATCCAGGAGTAGTACTACCACAACCACAACAGCAGCCAGTCAAAGGAGGCAGGAAAAAACGAAGGAAGCTCCAAGGAAGAAGAAGGGGATAAAAGGAGACGTGTGCATGATGATTCCACCCAAACCTTTCCAACGCGGACCCTCTCTTAATAGTACGGCTTTCCTACGACTCAAATCCACCAAAAAGAAACGTAGAAAAGACGCCGTCTTCGTCAGTCTTCGAGGGGCACCCAATCGTCTTGTGCCTAGCAAAGAAGTGTCTGGAAAACTCATGGCACACGATTAGTCCGCAAATGCGTTGTCATCAATCACCAAAACACTTAGGGATAAATATGTCCTTACAATAAGTATATGTGAATGACATATTGTTGATCAGAGATAATGTAGAATTATTCAGCAAAGCATAAAGGAGTGTTTGAAAGGAGTTTTTCAAAGAAAGACCGCGGTGAAGCTGCTTACATATTGAGCATCAAGATCTATAGAGATAGATCAAGACGCTTGATAAGTTTTTCAATGAGTACATACCTTGACAAGATTTTGAAGTAGTTCAAAATGGAATAGTCAAAGAAAGAGTTCTTGCCTGTGTTACAAGGTGTGAACTGAGTAAGATTCAAAGCCCGATCACGGCAGAAGATAGAAAGAGAATGAAAGTCATTCCCTATGCCTTGGCCATAGGTTCTATAAAATATGCCATGCTGTGTACCAGATCTATTGTATACCCTACACTGATTTTGGCTAGGGAGTACAATAGTGATCTAGGAGTAGATCACTGCACAGTGGTCAAAATTATCCTTAGTGGAATAAGGATATGTTTCTCGATTATGGAGGTGACAAAAAAAGGTTCGTCGTAAAGGGTTACGTCGATGCAATTTTTGACACTGATCCAGATGACTCTAAATCTCAATCTGGATACAAATTGAAAGTGGTAGCAATTAGCTAGAGTAGCTCCGTGCAGAGCATTGTTGACATAGAAATTTAAAAAATACTTACGGATCTGAATGTGGCAGACCTGTTGACTAAACTTCTCTCACAAGCAAAACATGATCACACCTTAGTACTCTTTGGGTGTTAATCACATAGCGATGTGAACTAGATTATTGACTCTAGTAAACCCTTTGGGTGTTGGTCACATGTCGATGTGAACTATGGGTGTTAATCACATGTTGATGTGAACTATTGGTATTAAATCACATGGCGATGTGAACTAGATTATTGACTCTAGTGCAAGTGGGAGACTGAAGGAAATATGCCCTAGAGGCAATAATAAAGTTATTATTTATCTCCTTATATCATGATAAATGTTTATTATTCATGCTAGAATTGTATTAACCGGAAACATAATACATGTGTGAATACATAGACAAACAGAGTGTCACTAGTATGCCTCTACTTGACTAGCTCGTTGGTCAAAGATGGTTATGTTTCCTAACCATAGACATGAGTCGTCATTTGATTAATGGGATCACATCATTAGGAGAATGATGTGATTGACTTGACCCATTCCGTTAGCATAGCACTTGATCATTTAGTTTGTTGCTATTGCTTTCTTCATGACTTATACATGTTCCTATGACTATGAGATTATGCAACTCCCGTTTACCAGAGGAACACTTTGTGTGCCACCAAACGTCACAACATAACTGGGTGATTATAAAGGTGCTCTACAGGTGTCTTCGAAGGTACTTGTTGGGTTGGCGTATTTCGATATTAGGATTTGTCACTCCGATTGTCGGAGAGGTATCTTTGGGCCCACTCGGTAATGCACATCACTATAAGCCTTGCCGGTAACGAGATTGAACTAGGTATTGAGATACCGACGATCGAATCTCGGGTAAGTAACATACCGATGACAAAGGGAACAACGTATGTTGTTATGTGGTTTGACCGATAAAGATCTTCGTAGAATATGTGGGAGCCAATATGAGCATCCAGGTTCCGCTATTGGTTATTGACCGAAAACGTGTCTCGGTCATGTCTACATAGTTCTCGAACCCGTAGGGTCCGCACGCTTAAAGTTTCGATGCAGTTATATTATGAGTTTATATGTTTTGATGTACCAAAGATTGCTCGGAGTCCCGGATGTGATCACGGACATAATGAGGAGTCTCGAAATGGTGGAGGCATGAAGATTGATATATTGGACGACTATATTCAGACACCGGAATGGTTCCGGGAGTTATCGGATATATACCGGAGTACCGGGGGGTTACCGGACCCCCCCCCCGGAGGTTATTGGGCCTCATGGGCCCAATTGGTGGAAGAGGAGAGGCGCCCAAGGGGCAGCCTCGCGCCCCCCCTCCACCAAGTCTGAATTGGACAAGGAGGCCCCCCCCCTTTCCTTTCCCCCCTCTCTCTCCTTCCCTCTCCTCTCCTAATCCAACAAGGAAAGGGAGGGAGTCCTACTCCCGGTGGGAGTAGGACTCCTCCTGGCGCGCCCCTCCTGGCCGGCCGCCTCCCCCCTTGCTCCTTTATATACGGTGGCAGGGGGCACTCTAGAGACACAACAATTGATCTGTTGATCTTTTAGCCGTGTGCGGTGCCCCCCTCCACCATAGCCCACCTCGATAATACTGTAGCGGTGCTTAGGCGAAGCCCTGCGTCGGTAGAACATCATCATCGTCACCACGCCGTCGTGCTGACGAAACTCTCCCTCAACACTCGGCTGGATCGGAGTTCGAGGGATGTCATCGGGTTGAACGTGTGCTGAACTCGGAGGTGCCGTGCGTTCGGTACTTGATCGGTCGGATCGTGAAGATGTACGACTACATCAACCGTGTTGTGCTAACGCTTCCGCTTTTGGTCTACGAGGGTACGTGGACAACACTCTCCCCTCTTGTTGCTATGCATTACCATGATCTTGCATGTGCGTAAGAAAATTTTGAAATTACTACGTTACCCAACAAATACCTAGCTCAATCTCGTTACCGGCAAGTCTCTTTACTCGTTCCGTAATGCATCATCCGGCAACTAACTAATTAGTCATATTTCTTGCAAGGCTTATAGTGATGTGCATTACCGAGAGGGCCCAGAGATACCTCTCCGACAATCGGAGTGACAAATCATAATCTCGATCTATGCCAACTCAACAAGTACCATCGGAGACACCTATAGAGCACCTTTATAATCACCCAGTTACGTTGTGACATTTGGTAGCACACAAAGTGTTCCTCCGATAATCGGGAGTTGCATAATCTCATAGTCATAGGAACATGTATAAGTCTGGAAGAAAGCAATAGCAACAAACTAAACGATCATCGTGCTAAGCTAACGGATGGGTCAAGTCAATCACATCATTCTCTAATGATGTGATCCCGTTAATCAAATGGCAACTCATATCTATGGTTAGGAAACATAACCATCATTGATTCAACGAGCTAGTCAAGTAGAGGCAAACTAGTGACACTCTGTTTGTCTATGTATTCACACATGTACTAAGTTGCCGGTTAATACAATTCTAGCATGAATAATAAACATTTATCATGATATAAGGAAATATAAATAATAACTTTATTATTGCCTCTAGGGCATATTTCCTTCACTACTAACCTATCTGCTAATCCAGTATTTCATGCCAGGACTAAGCATATAGAAGTAGATTTCCACTTTGTTCGAGAAAGAGTTGTAGCCAAGGCACTGGATGTTCGGTTCATCTCTTCCAAAGAACAAGTTGCTGATATATTCACGAAGCCATTAGCTGAGTCGATGTTTGTCTCGAATAGATACAATCTAAATCTTCTTGAAGGAAGTTTTGATTGAGAGGGGATGTTAAACTGTATGTTGTTATGGTTTAGCAGGTTGTTAGTATTTGTACTAATCTCTATCTCCTGTAACAACTCATGTAATCTTGGCTTTGCCATATGCCCTAGCGGCAGTATATATAAAGGTCCTCCGGCCGCCATATTGGCTGCGCCAATCCAATATATCTTTCTCTCGTTTCACACCCACTACTCTACTTGGTATCTCCTGACGGTATTCCCACAACGAATATGCATGTCATCGGTGATGACGCAACACAAGGTTCTGACAGTGGCACCGGGGACCTTCAAGGTGCACCTTGTGAGGCTTACGCGGTTGTGCTCATCAGGTGAACACAAGGGCCAAGGGAAGAGGAGGAAGCATAGGACACGACGAGGACAGTGCAAGTGTATAATGCTCATTAGGTAGGGTTAGCCCTAGGCTTATTAGGGTTATACATCTATAATTGTGGCACCATGAGCAGACCCCAAAAAATTAAGTAGGCATTCAAATGAGTGGGCCCACTACGGTCGGGCTAACTAAGGGCCAACTATTAAAATCATTTTGCTTTAAAGCTGGACAAATAGAAATTTACAGGAGGCCCAGTTCTACATTCGGCCCAACATAGGCCTGTTATTGTCTGTGTTTTTTCGAATTAACATGTGAGTACATAATTTTTATCTGATTGGGTTGGTGTTGAGCGAGTTGAGAAATTCCAAGTCAGTGGCATCATTGAAACGAGTACCAAAGTGTTGATTGGTCACACTGTCATTTCTAGAGACAATCAATGTAAAATTTAAATGTAGAACAACATCATTGCATTTACCAAACTATGATTTATTAAGTTTGTCACGCTTATTAAAAGTAAACACATGTTCACGATTCCTATGAATTATCCCACGAAAAAAGGAGAAAATTGAAGAACTGAGTAGCACCCACGAGCTAGATGTAAACATGGGATTTGAGAATTGACTACTAATTGATACTTTATATGCTCTAGCATTATCTTTTTAGTTACACCTAAATTTTGTAGTCTTCTACTTTAAAAGACAGATTTCTTCGCGAAGTTGTTCGCTAGATTCATGTACATTAAACATCCCCCCTGAGATCCATAGATATTTATGGACGTTACAAAAAATATTAAATAACAGATCAACACATCATGAGGTATAATTTGTCATAATTAATTGGCAGAATAATATGAAAATATTGGTTTCCTCAAATTATAAAAAATCCACCATAGCCACATTTTCATTTTGATACCCCAAATTAGATTGCACAACTATTTTTGGCAACAATATACAGCTTAACTTAGATTGAGAATAAATATGTCAAGATAAATATAACAACAAAAGAAAAATTGTGACTTAATATAAGTGAGAACTTTCAAGTTGTTAATTTTACTAGTTATACCCCAAAATAAGTTGTCAATGTAATATATCAGAAGATGTACTATGAAAGAAATGTATTGAAGGGCAAGCTGAGTTCTAATAAATAAATAAAAATGTTTAGTATCATATTAGTGTTAAAAAATTATGTCCATGTACATTAACACGAACATTTGGTTCATGGGCACATTTGTTTTTGGAATCGTTAACGTTCTTAACTGTCTCATGATCCATAACTAAAGTAGTGAATATACAAATGTGAAGCAACAGAAAAAGCTTAAAACAAACTATACGATGTAGTCAGGTAGCGTTACAAACATCTGCACAGGAGCAACACAAAATTGAACATTATCTTTAATATTTAGCTGACGTGTTTGGCAGTAGGATCCGATAAAATGCGATGTGTCGCATGTATGTCTTATTTATGACGAGAGTGTCTATTTTTAGAATCATGTCACCCTGTTATTTTAACTGTTACTTTGATCATACTGGTTTATACTTGATCTGTGCTTTCAACTTTTTACAGCGAATCTTCATATGAGATTCATAACTACAAGTTTAGCTCTCGGGTGTATATACATGTTATATAAAAAAATATTAGTAATTATAAAAAGACTTAAAAAATTCATAAACTTTTTCAGATTTTTTTTACTTTCTTTTGTAGATGTATGATTTTTTTAACAAAATCAAAACTCCCATTGACATTTGGGCGAATAACAATATCGTAATTACAAAAAGAGTAAAAAATTATGAATTGTTTTGGAAATTAATTTGACTTTTTTTTGTAGTTGTATAAAAAGTTCGGTGAAATAAACACTCCCATTGACTTTTGGGATTAAAAAGGAAAATCATAATTACAAAAAGATTCAACATAGTCTGAATATTTTTGAAAATAATTCCACTTTTTCGTAGCTATATAGAAAGTTTGGAACAAAATTCCCATTGATTTCTGGGCGAAAAAACAAAATCACAATTACAAAAACGTTTAGTTTTTTTATTTTTTGGAAATAATTTTGAATTTATTTTTTGTTTTATTTTTTTGGTGAAATAAAAATTCATGTTGAATTCTGGGCAAAAAAATTATAATTACAAATAGAGTAAAACAATTCTGATTTTTTTGGAAATAAATTTTATTTTCTTTTGTAGTAGTATATTGTTTCAACACGGACTATCCAATATTCACTTAGACAGGGTCTGCCCTAAATGTAGCAGGGTTCTACATCTATAATTTTTAGCATCAGGTGCAAACCCCCCAAGATAATAAGCGGCGGTTCAAATGACTCAGCCTTCCCATGCTGATTTCATCAAGGTACTCGCAACACTTTGGGCCATACGGTGGGCTGGCCGGAAGACTTTCCATGAAAGGAAGTTACATCTATACCACTATATAGTGTACGAGTTTTGGATGGATCTAGAACAGCAATCCTGATTGTTGGTGCTCTCAATCTAACGGTTGGGCGCAGTGGGATTCGTATAAATAGTGGCTGCTCCAAACTCATGCCTGATGTTTCTAGAATTCGATGTGTGACCCACCATCTGACCATGTTCTGGATCTTTCCACTATGGGCTGGACTACACATTTGCTCCTCTAAATTATTTAATTCGTAGTACCTGGCTACATGCGTGCAACGGCTACATGCATGCATCGACCACTTCACCCGAGACTAGGGGCTTGTTTGGTTCTCACCTATGTGAGCCCTGCCAATCGTTGGCTAGCCAATTTATTGGCGGAGGATTTAACTGCCCCAGACTTGCCAACTTTTTGGCGTCGAGTTGAACTAGAAAAGCTGGAGTGGACTGGGCGCACCAAAATATTGGTTCCCATCCAAACGGGAAGCTAGGCTTGGTCAATGACCAATATTTTGGTTTGGCAGCCGAGGGCCGCAATCCAAACAGCCCCTAGCATGCGAGCCTAGCATTGCAATGTTGTATGCATGGTGAACTTTTTGATTTTCTTATGACTTGAAACAAGTAGTAAGGTACCTAGGATAATTAGAATGAGAAAAAAGAGTGCAAATAACCTATGAAATAGTATGTTTTGACTTTTTTATTTTCTTAGCTGACATGAGATTGAGAGGGTGAAAATTTATAATTAATCACACTTCTTCTTTTTACATCATTTTTCTCAAAAAAAAGTTTAGTACGAGTCCAATAAACACAAGGACTTCCTAAACAATATATATTTATTTCATATTTATTTCATTAGAGAGATGCTCTCATATTTATTTTATATTTTTTGATAACTTTTGAACTGTTAAAAGTTTAGGGACACTTAACTAGTTCTGTGGCAAGCTATGGTAGACACAGTTATATATATATATATATATATATATATATATATATATATATATATATATATATATATATATATATGTACTCTCATGCTTAGTGGATAAGGTTTGTTGGATGAAACGAGTATACCCATTACCAACGACCAAACGACCCACCTAATTAGTATGCTAGAAATTAATATAAAAAATGCATGCGTGCATATTCCTTGGAAGTTAGGTGCGTACGTGTGTGATCCTAGTTTTGAGGCAACAGAAGTATATTCACTTAACTATTACCTAGCATTCTAGTCCAGTATATTTTGCATGCATGCACGTACTCATAGTTTGCTTGTATATGCATGTCAGACTATACGTAGCATTTTTTTCACTCTTTATGAAAGTGTACATTGTTTTATGCCGAGAGGGTATATTATAGTGCTTTTTTAGTGAGTATATGCTGCTCTTTAGGAGTATGCACTTCCTACATTTTTATAGTGAGTATCTGATGATTTTTCATGATGGGGTGCATACTTCCTTTTACAAGGGAGTATGTGTTGGGTTTCGTAGTAATTTCAAAAAATTTCCTACGCACACGCAAGATCATGTGATGCATAGCAACGAGAGGGGAGAGTGTTGTCTACGTACCCACGCAGACCGACTGCGGAAGCGTTGACGCAACGTAGAGGAAGTAGTCGTACGTCTTCACGATCCAACCGATCAAGCACCGAAACTACGGCACCTCCGAGTTCGAGCACACGTTCAGCTCGATGACGATCCCCGGACTCCGATCCAGCAAAGTGTCGGGGAAGAGTTCCGTCAGCACGACGGCGTGGTGACGATCTTGATGTACTACAGCAGCAGGGCTTCGCCTAAACTCCGCTACAGTATTATCGAGGACTATGGTGGCTGGGGGCACCGCACACGGCTAAGGAATAGATCACGTGGATCAACTTGTGTGTTCTAGGGTCTCTACCTCAGTATATAAAGGACCAAAGGGGGGAGGGCTGGCCGGCCACAAGGGCGCGCCAGGAGAGTCCTACTCCCTCTGGGAGTAGGATTCCCCCCCCCCCAATCCTAGTTGGAATAGGATTCGCGGAGGGGGAAAAGAGAGAGAGGGGGCCGGCCACCTCTCCTAGTCCTAATAGGACTAGGGGAAGGAGGAGGCGCGCAGCCCATGTAGGGCTGCCTCTTCTCTTTTCCACTAAGGCCCATCATGGCCCATTTAGCTCCCGGGGGGTTCCGGTAACCTTCCCGGTACTCCGGTAAAATCCCGATTTCACCCGGAACACTTCCGATATCCAAACATAGGCTTCCAATATATCAATCTTTATGTCTCGACCATTTCGAGACTCCTCGTCATGTCCGTGATCACATCCGGGACTCCGAACAACCTTCGGTACATCAAAATGCATAAACTCATAATATAACTGTCATCGTAACCTTAAGCGTGCGGACCCTACGGGTTCGAGAACGATGTAGACATGACCGAGACACGCTCCGGTCAATAACCAATAGCGGGACCTGGATGCCCATATTGGCTCCTACATATTCTACGAAGATCTTTATCGGTCAGACCGCATAACAACATACGTTGTTCCCTTTGTCATCGGTATGTTACTTGCCCGAGATTCGATCGTCGGTATCCAATACCTAGTTCAATCTCGTTACCGGCAAGTCTCTTTACTCGTTCTGTAATACATCATCCCGCAACTAACTCATTTAGTTGCAATGCTTGCAAGGCTTAAGTGATGTGCATTACCGAGAGGGCCCAGAGATACCTCTCCGACAATCGGAGTGACAAATCCTAATCTCGAAATACGCCAACCCAACATCTACCTTTGGAGACACCTGTAATGCTCCTTTATAATCACCCAGTTACGTTGTGACGTTTGGTAGCACCCAAAGTGTTCCTCCGGCAAACGGGAGTTGCATAATCTCATAGTCATAGGAACATGTATAAGTCATGAAGAAAGCAATAGCAACATACTAAACGATCGGGTGCTAAGCTAATGGAATGGGTCATGTCAATCAGATCATTCAACTAATGATGTGACCTCGTTAATCAAATAACAACACTTTGTTCATGGTTAGGAAACATAACCATCTTTGATTAACGAGCTAGTCAAGTAGAGGCATACTAGTGACACTCTGTTTGTCTATGTATTCACACATGTATTATGTTTCCGGTTAATACAATTCTAGCATGAATAATAAACATTTATCATGATATAAGGAAATAAATAATAACTTTATTATTGCCTCTAGGGCATATTTCCTTCAGTATGTACTGCTTTCTTTGCGCGTATATACTTGTTTGTTTTAGGAGAGTATATACTACACCATTTTTGATGAAACGAATGCTACATCTTTACGAAAGAGTATATACTACATTATTTGTGCAGAAGTATATACTTCTTTCTTATATGAAGTTGGTATATACTTCATTTTGTAATGAGAGAGAGAGAGAGAGATCCTAAATTTCATATCAAGAAGTATATACATTATTTTTCATGAGTGATCAGATACTGCATTAAACATAAAAAGGAAAAATTAGTACTCATTTGTTAACCGGTACAGTATAATAAACAAAAGTTGATTGTATAAGTGCAAAGGAAACTGCTAAATATTCCTCCCATGCATACATTGCATGATAACACGTGTGCTAGGTACATGCATGCATCATCGGTGCCTAGGACTTGCTTGCACCGTGGGGTGTGGCAGATCGGCAGCAGGAGAGCAGAAACCGACGCAAGGTAGCTGCACTGCCGGAGTGCAAGCTATGGAAGTTAGCCGGTTGGATTACTCTATGCATTGAACTCGCTCACCATGGCCGCTCAGCGGCGCGGCCGCCGGCCAGCGTCTCCGTCCTGTCCGGCTGCATCCTGAGAAATTTGAGTAGAGTTATGTAAGACGGCGTTGATAGATTGTTGCATTCAAAAAATTACTCCCATATAAGATTAGAGCGAGATCTATGCGTACCTTAACTCCTTTAGTGATTTCACTAATCAATTCATAATGTGTAACAAGACCACAAATTAAACATGATACTGGATGCATGCCTCGAATTTACCCACGAGAGTGCATGATAGCATCGTACATAACCTGGTCAATGCATCACCCTCATGTAGCTTGCGTTGGCCACGGAGGCTCGTCGCATCGTTCTATGCGCGTCTTCCCCGTAGGCAGGTGCCACACTTCATTCTCTTGTCGCCGCCGTCTTCGAATCGCCGCTGCCCGGCATGGTGCAAATAGAAGATTCAAAATCCTAATAATGAGATTAATATACGGGGCAACAAATGTGCAACAGTACGTGTGTTTATCCCTAGTATTCTGGAACAACTTTTCAAAGTCCACCTTTTCCCTTCCGTGAGATTTTCACCTAATTAAATAATTAATTAAGTAATTGGATATTGGTTGGAGTTTAAACGGGATAGCCTCAAAGCTGACACGTTGGTAGGAGTATGTACTCCTAGGAGTACTAACCCATTTTCCTATATTTATATATATAAGGGCAAAGATTATATCTAATGTTTCATACAAAGAAAACCATTGTACTATGTTTATTGGGGGAATAATTGTTATCTGGCCTTGCGAAGCCCAAAAATGATTCCACAAATGCCTATTGGATATCTCCATTTGAAGCTTCTATGAAAATTTTACCATAGTATGTGTGCTTTAGTTTTTTACACTAATTTAGTACCATGCTTATATGTAATCAGTTGACGTGCAAAGCACGTACAAATTAGAACAACTGGGCATAACAGATGTTGCGACGCTCGAGACCATTGCTTGTCGTGAGGGTCTGGCTCTTGCTGAAGATCTAATGCTCCGGAACATTGTCATCGCGTCAGATTCCAAGCAAGCTATCCACGATATTTCATATTCAAGCCGAGGTGGCTCCGGTGCTATTATTTCCGAGATCAAACAGAGAGCCTCTTTGTTAAACTGTTTATTTAAATTCGAAGGTAGAGCCACTAATGGTGATGCTGATAGGTTAGCCAAGTTTTCAATTTTTTTGATCTGAGTCGATATGGTTTGTTGAGCCCCATGATCCTTTTTGTATCCCACATCATGTGGTCTATGATCAATAAAGCTTGATTTAACCCCTAAAAAACTATCCAAGGAGTACTCCTTTAGGAACCCGTAAGGGTCACCTGGGGTGGACTAAGAGCGCACTCTAGCCGTCGCCACGTGTCACACGCTGGATACTTCCTTCGATTTGGGATTTTTATTTTTTTTTGCATGCGTTTTTGGCTTTTTATATGACTTTTTCCGGGTTTTTTGGCTTTTCGATTTCCCCCGGTTTTTCTTAGGTTTTAGACAAAAACGTTGTTCTTTTTGTGCTAGAAAACGTGTTTTTTCCCTTCATGAGAGGCACAGATTTGCTTCCGTTAGAGGCAGAGTCGCGTCTCTCAGAAACAGGAAAAAACACGCTTATTGTTTTTCTTCCGCGAGAGTGCCTCTCGAAAACGGAAAAAATGCATTTTTTCCTTCCGCGAGAGGCATGGAATTGCTTCCACTAGTCCTGCATCTCGAAAATGAAAAAAAACACATTTTTTTCCTTCTGCTAGAGGCATGGATTTGCTTTTGTGAGAAGCATAGCCGTGCTCTCGAAAACGAAAAGAACACGGGTTTCCCTTCCGCGAGCGGCGCAAATTTGTTTCCACGAGAGACATAGTCGTGCCTCTTTCGAAAAGAAAAATGTGCAAGGTTTATTCGTTCGGTTTTTAAAAGAAGACGCCAAAACCTATCAATATGAGATCTAGTTTTGATGATCTTGACACGAGTAATCCAACGGTGAAAACGATTCAAGATTTAGACGTACAGTTTAAGGAATAAAACGTTTTGAATAAACGGATATACGAAAAAAAAACTCACATGTTAGGATGTCCGTCACTTATTGCAAAGTGGAGACAAAAGTGAGTGCTGCTTAATTAGTTGTATAATGTTCACTCATTATTTTATCAATCAATTTATGGAAGAGTTGGACATGACTCCGTCTAAAGCTCAATGCGATCTACTCCTTCCGTCTGTAAATATTCGTCATCAAAATAGATAAAAAAGAATGTATGTAAACATATTTTGACAAGTATTTTCGGACAGAGGGAGTAAATGTTAGAACTTCTGCCCCAAGTCGATGGAGCTCTGAAGGTAGAGTGAAAATTAATGTTGATGCAGGAATATCGAGGGGTATTCCTGGAAAACTCAAGAATCTGACGTCAGACCGCCGTCGCCCCGACGTTCTCCGATGGCTCGCCGCATCTTCCCCCGCCCAGATCCACCGCGCCTCCTCCTCTCCCGTCCAGATCCCCCGCAGAGCGAGAGGATGCGAGGTTGCGGCCGAGAGGAGAGACTGCTGCAGCTTCTCCTCGTCGCGGCTGATGACTGGGCCGAGCTTCTCCTCGTCGTTGTGCAGGTCAAGAGGTAGGCTGGCGTCGTAGAGAAGCATGGCGTGGAAGTGGCCAAGCTCGACGGTGCGGAGGGCTGCCTTGTGGTGTCGACCGGGGACTTCCGCCCGCCCGAGCAGTTGGCTCGTCAGATGGACAATCAATCTTGCTGCTTTGTTACCCTGAAGCTTGTGCGAGGGTGAACACTGGAAACCTTGTGTTTTCCTTTCAATGAAAAATCGGTAGCCAAGAGTTCCTCAATTCGATAAAAAAAATCGTTTGTGGTGATTAGCCTCCCAATCTTGATTCTGCGTGCGTTCGTGGTGGTAGATGGAGACGGGTGGCCGCGTTGACTGTCGCGAACCGACCGTCAAAGTCATGCTTCTGAAATATCATGTTTTATGATTACATTCTTGGATTTTTTTTAATAAAAAGTTACTCCATCCGTCTCAAAATAAGCCAAACTTATTTTGGGACCGAGGGTGTAATACATAATACATACAAATATTTCCTC
>NC_053024.1:729256907-729294532 GCF_003073215.2 Triticum urartu | reverse complement strand
TTGATGAGAATCCCGGAATAAGGGGACACGATCTCTGCTTTGACAAGACGTGCCAAGGAAACCGCCTCGCTAACGCGCTGAGGTGGAACAGTAAAACGATTCGAATAAAGACTTGATCGTGGTGTGATGTCACGCTACGGAATACGTCGGCAGATTACATTTGTGTAAATATTATTCTCTCTATGGCAATATGTGGAAACTTATTTTGCAGAGCCGGACACTACCTTTGTGTTCGAAATCTTCTATGAAGTACTTGGAGGAGGAACCCGCCTTGCAATGCCGAAGACAATCTGCGCACCGGACTCGTCGTCATTGATGCCTGATTCAGGGGGTACTGAGGGAGTCCTGGATTAGGGGGTGTCCGGATAGCCGGACTATACCTTCGGCCGGACTCCTGGACTATGAAGATACAAGATTGAAGACTTCGTCCCGTGTCCGGACGGGACTTTCCTTGGCGTGGAAGGCAAGCTTGGCGATACGGATATGTAGATCTCCTACCATTGTAACCGACTCTGTGTAACCCTAGCCCTCTCCGGTGTCTATATAAACTGGAAGCTTTTAGTCCATAGGACGAACAACAATCATACCATAGGCTAGCTTCTAGGGTTTAGCCTCCTTGATCTCGTGGTAGATCTACTCTTGTACTACCCATATCATCAATATTAATCAAGCAGGATGTAGGATTTTACCTCCATCAAGAGGGCCCGAACCTGGGTAAAACATCATGTCCCCAGCCTCCTGTTACCATCCGCCTAGACGCACAGTTCGGGACCCCCTACCCGAGATCCGCCGGTTTTGACACCGACAACTACCTTCAATGGTTTTTGATATCCCGATGCAACGTCCACGTGAAAAGATGGAACATCATGTGCGTTGAACGTTCTTGGGCCGGGATGACCCCCTAGAAATGTAGGTTGTCGAAATACAAAATATTAACCAAGATGCTCGATAAGCACACTGAAGCCACAAGAGATCAGACCAACAAAAGCACCAGGCGCTAACACAAACTCTTCATATCCGCATGAACGCATCTGTGAGAACAAAAACCCAAATTTCGCAAGATTGGACTTATGAAGTCATGATAACTCTGGCTTTGTGGCACTACCCCGTTAGGATTCATCACAGGAAGAGAAGAACAAGAGTAACTTTATTCTAACCGGCGTTGCACCCTTCGCAAGAACATCTATAGCATGATTATGTGAGGTTTGTTTACTGTGCAGTGATGAATCATGCCTCCCTCCTTTCCATGAGGAGAAGGGGGCGCCTCCGCAATTGGGCCCTTGTGGACCAATTCTCCTTCCACCACTTGGCCTTTTAAAATCCGTTGATATTTAATTAATATAAAATCCTCATAACTATATTAGAGTCTTTTATTATTAATTTAACATTTCCGAAGACATTTTCCATCTATATATATATTATCAGTAATACCTGGTATTCCACGATAAACTCTGGAACCCTTCCGGAAACCCCGAAGCGCTTCCGGTTCCTCTCGAAACTATCTCGAATATTAATGAAACAATTTCATAAATATTTTCTCATTACTCTTATCCTACTAACACTCAGCAGACCGTGATTACATTAAGCTTGTGACCATGTAGGTTCGGTAAAACATAGACATGAACAAAACCCCTTTCGTTCAATGACTGATAGCAGAACCGTGGACATCTATATCGATCCCTATGAGTACACGATGACATTCGAGCGAACCTTTGGTTATGATGTGCTATTCCCTTTGCTTTGCGATACTTTACAAAACCCGATGTGATGTATATCGGTATCCTCTTGAGTCATACACATGCTCACTATACCGGTCTCCTCGCTACCGGTTTTGTTCCGACGATATTATCTCAAAGTACAACAAACAAGTTTGGGTCGATTCAATATGATCGTTCTAACGTCATACTCTTAATTTTGTTTTAAAACTATCATTACACTTAATGATATCCTAAGATCTGAACAACATGATCATCAACAACACTTCAGCTAGTCTTAGAGACGAGACTAGGAATCTTATTTTACCATCTATCATTCCACATATGCATATGAGTTTCTCACTGAATCTCATATTCCATGATCATAGCAGTTATAACATAGAATGTAAACTCTTAGTTATGAATATAGAAATATTATAATACAATATTATTGTCTCTAAGGCATATTTCCAACACATAATAAGTGACACCCAATATGCCGTGAACCCCAGGTGTAACAAGATCCTCTCTAGATAAATCCGTTTGGCCCTATCATACGCCTTGTGCATGTCAAGCTTCACCACACAAGTTCCATGTTTACCTTTATTCTTCTTTTTAATAGCATGATTAGATTCAAAAGACATCAGCAAATTATCTGAGATAAGACCTCCCGGGAAAAAAACACTTTGGTGCTAAATAATCTCCAACAAAAGAAATTTCAGACGATTAACAAGCAGTTTTCAAATCACCTTATACATCACGTTGCATAAGCTTATGGGCCAAAAAACTGAGTTATGACCTCATGATTGTCGATCTTAGGGACGAGAAAAATAGTGGTATTATTCTAGCCATCCGGAATCTTCCTAGTGTTTACAGCCGACAACATTTCATCAATGAGATCGTCCTCGACTTTGTGGCAAAAACTCTTGTAGAAAATAACATGTATTTACTGCCACGATCGTGTTTACTGCCACGGTCGCCGCCGGCAGCGCCGGCTTGGCGATCCATGGGCGCCGCCAAGAAGCACGCCCGTCATGGCCACCACCGCTGATAGACATACACTCATGGATGCAAATGCACACGTAGACCCTTGCTAGCTATCTTATATGTATGGCCGGTTACATTCATTCATTTTGTTGTCTTGTTCCATAGTACTAAATTGTTGTTTGGTATGTGTATTTTCGTGACATAATCGTATAGTATGTTGGTACATTCTTGTAGTACATTTTTGGGCACATCTCCTCTAATAATAATCTACACGCCTTATTTTCTCTCGAAATAGCAGGGATCTCCATTGAAAATGCCCAACATTACAACATTACTAGATGTCAAGGAGTACTTTCTTGTGTTCGCGTCACCGCCACCCAAGGGCGTGAACCACATGATAAATCTTTGTCTCCATGACTCGTGGTTACTTTCTTCTACCGAGCCTTGTTATTTGGTTGAGTGCTGCATTCTACCGTAACATGTTGGTCTTGTTGCAAGATCTATTGCCTCATATAGGTTGAAGAAACTTAGTTGTATTTAAACTTTGGAGAACTTATACATCCACTGTCTCTAAATCAACTAGGAAATTTAAAATATGTATTCGGCTATTTGACCCCACTTCTAGTCGTCATCATTCGCTGGGCCATGAATCAGGCCGTCTCTGATGACGCTAAACAAAGAAAGAAGTGAGGCAAGTATAAGAACTACTGGGCTCCTAATGATCGTCGTGCCGCAGTGTATTGGGAGACGGCTAACGCGCTACCGGCGGTCATCGATGGGGAGCCTAAGCAGAAGGAAGAAGTGGTGCAGATGCCAGCGAGGGCACCGGAGCCAGGCTGTTGTACCTGGCAGATCGACCTCGCTCCGGCGAGGACGACGATGACGTCTCGCCGGCCCGCACGGGGATGAAGAAGAAGATGAAGCCCAGCGGCTCGACCCGCCGCTGCACACACCAGTGACGGTCGCCGCGGTGAGCCAGTGTCCGTTGTGTACCCCCTATACCCCAATCCCCCTTCTGGTGATCGCATCTACCTCTATTCTGATCTTGCATGAACTAGTTTGAAGTACTATGAACTCGTATGAACTAGTATGAACTACCTCTACATGCTTATCTACCTCTATTCCCCATTCCCCTCCGCCGTGGATCGAATCTAACGCCGGATTGAAGGGGGGAAAGTTCTGCATGTCGAACAGAGAGAAGTGCTTACCGCCATTGTCGCGGGCCAACTGATGATCCGCTCGCCGGTGATGGAGTCCGGTGGTCTTCTTGCTCTGCTCATATCCGCCGCCGCCGGTGAGAGTTGGGAGAGTGGGGGAGAGTGGGGAGAGGGAGCGGTGAGGCTAATAACTGCCGGCGCTTCAGGAAGCAACGCGGCTTCTCGAGCATGGCCGCGCGCGTGCAGCCGCCGCAGCCCACATGCACCGCTCGGGCCTGGCCCTGGAGAAACTACCGATTCGTGCATTCCCAGGGAGCGGGCCCATGAGTGCTTTAAGGTCCGTGCCATGCGGGCCAAACAGTGAAAGCAGGCAACCAATCGGCCCGTTTCTGTCCCGCGCGAGCCAGACCGGGCCTCATGCAAGCTAACAGACACGTCCCTAGTACATGGGGATCTCCTCAACTTTCGTCCATGTTAGTGTTTCCATTCTGCGTGATAAGCCTTTTTACCAAAAATATACCACTCATGTTATTGTGCCATGAAAACGAAGTCCTCCATCATTCCCATAGCAAGCGGGATGTCTAGGATTCGTTGCACAATAACTAGCCAAAAAGATTTTGTGATAAGTTGTTCATCTCATTCTCTGTTGTCCACATTGAGTAGGTCGCAAACCTTCATGATCAGAATGTTTCCTCTACTCTTCATCACTTTCATGGCAGGTCTGCTAGGGATCCAAGGGGCCTTCCAGATATATATTTGTGATCCATCACTTACTCTCCATATGTATCCTCTTATAAGGACGTGTTTGGTTGCCTGGATATAGGCCAACCAAGCCCGCCCGGGAAGAAAATGGGTTGTTTGGTTACCTGCTTTCACTGTTTGTCTTTTATAGCACAAACTTAAAGAACCTTGGGGCCAGGCTCACTGGGAACCTACGAATCGACAGTTTTTCAACAGCCATGTGCGTGGGATGCACGACGGTGGCGTCGGCTGCACGCGAGGAGCCACACTCAAGACGTCGTGTTGTTTTCCGAAGCACCAGCAATAATTACCCCCACCTTCCCTCACCATTCTACCATTCTCACACCGACAACTGCTATAAGAGGATTGGAGAACAGTAAGCCAACCATCGGCCTCCATCACCGGCATCACCAACATCACCTGCAGCACTTCGGCAGTGGCGGAAAGCCCTATTTTCATCTCCTTGCTTATGTTTATCATATTCGATCCGCATTTAGATTCGGTCCACCTATTCAATCCACATTCTACGGGAAATGGGAATCGGGGTAAATAGCCATAAGATTGATCAACACTTCTTCATGAGTACTAAGTAGCGATGGATTTTAGGTTTTGTTCGGGATTGAGTACAGGTGGAACAGGGATTCGAGGTTAATCTTACACAATAGTAGTAAATCCTAGCCATGATGACCCTAGAGGCGCTTGGAGCGGCGGGGCCTGGCTCCGTCACACTAGCTACCATAGCATGCACCATCTCATCATCCTTGCCGGTGTTCAGATCGATCAGCATACAACTGTGGCCTAGCTCCAGCACCCTGACCACCACCTCCACCGCTTCTTCTTCCTCTTCCAACTCTAGACCGATGACCCCCGGTGCCACCAATCTCTTAGTCCATAACGCAGCAAGTTGGTCTTGAGGAGCCCTGTACCCCCTATACTTGGACCATCTTGCCCTCTAACTAGCATCACCGGAATCGGTCTGATTCATGGCCCTATGCAGGATGTACACTGACATAGAACCCTTCGCTGGGTTAGAATCAGCGTCTTCAACTCTTTCGCCGTCGCCTTCTTCACCACAACGTCTGCCTCCTTTTGCATGTCTTCGATGCTAGTGAAGTTCGAGCACACTTCCATGGTGTTCTCGAACTTGTTGCGGTCACCGAGCGAGCTCCCAAGGAAGAAAGCCCTCCATCCAATGCCCCAAGGGAAGGGGTTGGTGTTGGAGTTCATGTAGATGAAGAGGTGGAAGAGGAGTGAGAGACAAGGAGGCTTAATTGAGTGCGGTGGTCGGTAAGTAGTTAGTGTTTGGCTGAGTAAATATAGGTGTTTTGGAGAGGTGGACGATAGGATTTAATGCCGATCAACCTTTGAACTTTGTGTTGTTCGTAATGCAGAATTTTGTGATGCTCATAATGCAGATCGACACGGAGAACAAGGGCAAGGAGGTCGTGCCAGCCATGGAGAAGGCATTGAAGTGGTGACCAAGTACGGGAGGCACGATGACACCATCGCTGTAAACGTCTAGAAGAGCTCTCTGGTGCTCATGCTGGTTTTGTTATTAGTTTAATGCCGTACTGGTTTGGTTCAAAACTGTTTGGTTGAAGTGTCGTACTATCGTCATAACTGCTTGGTTTGGTTTTAAACTATGTTTATATGCTACTATGTGTGTCTTTTCGTTTTTTCTACCTGATTAGTGTGCTGGTAACCTCGCCACCTTGATGAGGAGGTTGCCAGACCACATGCGTTGCATGTAACCAAACGCCATGGTTTGTGTTTCCACCTAAACAAGCGGGCAATGAAACATCCTACCTTCCGTTTCGCCCCAGGTAGGGTAAAGGGTATCCAGGCAACAAAACAACATGCAAATGTTGGTTTTTGCTTGTTTTTACTCAGCTAGGCTCAACTGGGTCAAGCATGCAATGCAGACAAAAGTTGCTACGGCTACCAAACATGCCCTAAAAGTTTGGATCCCACCCCACGGGCTTTGACAAGTATAAGAGCTCCCCTTCTTGAGGTTGCAGTTCAGGAGGTCTCCATCAGCAGGGGTGTATTTTGCTCTCAACACGCTATCTCATAAAGAGACAGGTTCTAATAAAAGTCTCCAACACTAGTTTGCTAACACTTCATGAATGAGATCCTCCCTGATTATGTGGCAAAATCTCTTATAGAAAACATGTAGGCCATCCGCGTCTAGTGCCTTTAAATCACCCATATTATACATAGATATTTCACCTCATCTCTGGTGTAAGGTTTGTCTAACTCCACATTCATATATTCGGTCACACTGGGCTTAACCTTATCAATAATATCCTGGTCAGTTTCTCGGACCACCGGCAAAAACAGGGAACAGAAATAGGTCGCCACATGTGACTTGAACATCTCTTGGTCCTCGATCCAATCAGTTGTATCTGCTTTCAATCGTCTAATGAGAATTTTATTATGTCGCCCCGTGGCTGCCCTATGGAAGAAGTAAGTGTTTTGGTCGCCGTGAGTAAGCCAATCAGCACAACTTCTCTGGATCTAGTAGATTTCTTCCTGTTTGAGCAGGTTCTCCATTTGCATATGAAACACACCGGAGCAAACAAACAAACCAGCCCATCGACTATAGCCCACTGCTCATTCATGCATGTGACCCCTGCACCACGAGAAAATATCACCATTGTAACCAAGATAATCCATATTGTAATCATTAAGGGCATTACTAAATGGTTGCATACAACGTTGGCGGTGTGCAACTCCACCCTCTTTCTCATGAGCATGCAAGATTACTTGAAGTCACCTTCAGATGGATTAATAACCTTGACCTAATTGTCAATTAAGGGAAGAGATAATGTTGATAACGGAATATGGGTGAACCTTCTTCATTTTTTAACGCTAGATTATGGTTTTTTTGGTCTATTTGCTTGATTCTAATTATGGGCCAAGGATTAAAGATACGACTAGAGGTGGGGTCAATAGCAGACTACACATTCGAAAATTTCTTATTTGATTTAGCGACTGCGGCATTATAAGTTCTCTAAAATGTAAATACAACTAAGATGATTTAACCTATATGAGACAATAGATATTGCAAAAAGACCAACATGTTACAGTAGCAAGCAACACTCAATCAAATAATAATGCTCGGTAGAAAAATGTAACCACAAGTCAACGAGACAAAGATTTACCATGTGGTTCACGCCCTAGGACGGTGGTGACGTGAACCTAAGAAAGTACTCCATGACATGAACTCATCAAGTAATCTTGTAATGATGCCTTTTACAATAATGGAGATACATGCTATTTCTGAACTCGCAAAAAAAAAGATACATGCTATTTTGAAAGAAGACATTTAGATTATTAGAGGAGATGTGCCCAAACATGTACAAGAATGTACCAACATAGTATGCCACAACGACGTCAATGGCCTAGCATGAATCAAAACTAATAAACATACCAAACAGCAATACAGCGAAATGAATGAATATAACCGGCCGTACATATAAGATAACTAGCTAGGGTCTACATGTGCATATGCATCCATGATTGTATCTGTGGTGGTGGGCATGACGAGCGTGCTTCTTGGCCTCTTTCTTCTTGTGGTGCTCGTGGATGGCGAATCCTGCGCTGCCGGCGGCGACAGTGGCGGCGATCGTCTCCTTCATCTTGTGCGACCTCGCATGCTCCGGGTCCTTCCTCGCCTTGTGCTTCTCGTGCTGTATACCGATCGTGAAGTGATTGTTAGTTCTAGTTAAGCATGAGTAATTGACATTACGTAGAAAATAAGTAGTACAACGCATGAGGTGTTTGCTGCGTACCCTAGCGTATGCTCCGGCGGCGACGGCACCGAGCTTGGCCAGCTTCTCCATGTGCTTGTGATGCTTCTCCTCCTTGCGGTACTGCTCGCCGCCGGCCTCGGTCTTGCCGCTGCTGCTGCTGTGGCGGCCCATCACAAATTAGCTTTCCGAGCTAGCAATGGAGTACCTCGGTGTGCGAACTAAACTCGTGCCTTGCCTTGTCTATACATGAGGAATGGAGGATGATGATCTGTGTTTGTGTGTTTGTGATATGTGCTTGACATGAGGGCATGCATGTCTCTTTATATAGGAGGATCTGTGTACGGGCGCAACATGCAGCGCGCACGTACAATTTTCAAGCAATTATTGAGCCTTGTTCATATCGATACCGACCGATCGCAGATATACTTCGCTTTCGTAGACTAGATGTGGCTCGATCAATCGCCCTCGCGTTTTCTTCTTCAGATAGAAAACGACAAGCACGCCACTGGATTTCCAGTAGAAACGGAAACTACTCGAGGACGACCGAGTTCGTTTGCATTCTAGCTTAACCGCGTCGGCCGGCCGGTCGGTGCAACACGGCTAAGGATTTATTTTTTATTTTTTGTGCCCGGAACGGCTACGGAATTTTCGACCCGACTAATTAACTTGTAACTAAGCAAGACGTACGTGTCGCTAGCTCATGTGGACGTACGTGCATCTACCTGAAAGTAATTCCTCTCTAAAGAAATACTTCCTCCGGCCCAAAATAAATGACTCAATTTTGTACTACTTCCTCCTTTTCGCTTTATAAACTTCAAATCTCAAATCTCATCAACCAAGGCATTTTATGAGTGAAGGAATATATCTCGTACTTTACAAAACCACCCCAGTTAAGTTCATGCATTAATTTGGATTAATTGCAGTGCATGCATGCTTAGCCACTAGATGAGTAGGAACATTACATGCATTGATGTATTCCTCTTTAATTCTTACATGCAAAGATTTAATGCGCATTGAAAACTAAAAATGAGATGAAAATAAGCCTTCTAAATTGAAAAAACACAAAAGTTGAGCTAAGCCTTATAAACCGGAAAGGAGGGAGTAACTTCTATACAAAGTTGTACTATAGTTAAGATACTTATTTTGGAACGGAGTGAGTATAAGATAGGGGTCTAAGCATTCTTATATTTCTTTACAAATGGAGTAACATTTTTTTTAAACGGATCCGTACCTGACTTATCATCTACGGTATCTATCCATGCAACAAAAAGGAGGCAAAGGGGAACCAACCTGCAGTAGGAAGGTTAGGAGGACGGTATTTTCATGGATTTATTTCTAGCGCACCAGGACTCAAGTTCTAAACTTGACATCAGTGCTCGTATTTTCATGGATTTATTTCACATCCTCCAGCGTTGTGTATTTAGTGAGAGGAGACGTTCTCGTTGATTAAGAAGGCGTCTGTAGCCACTTCGTCAATCGCAAGTTGATGTTTTGGTTCAGTCTCTCGAAGATGCTCATAAGAGTAGGATGAGTGTATGTGCGCATGTATGAGCATTTGCGTTTGTACTATGTCCAAAAGTAGCAGCAAAAGACGGTCATTTTTTCGCATCTATATTTATATTAATATAAAAAGACTCAAAGGGACAGATCCAATTAATCTCGACCATCAAATCATGTCAATCCAATGACCTAGATTGCGTCAATGTCGAGCGCTCAACACGTTTAGCGTGCAGTTAATTTCATGCCAAATATAAGGCTAATTACTCCCTCCGTCTGGGTGTGTAAGTCACCTTATGAAAATCAGATTTTTCCAAAACGTTTAGGCGCCGTTCATTAATTTTTCATCTCGATTCCCTCTCAGCCTTGTTCGCCAGCCAGCTTTGCCTCCTATACCTCGTTATCTTCCAGCGATAACCCATCCTTCCATTTTTTTTTCAGGCAATGACCAATGCATGCAACACGTCTGTGTGTTGATTAGGCAAGAAATCAATGCGGCTTTGCATGATAGAAGTACGTGGGCATGCATGGTAGTTAATACGTCATCCTCTTAATTGTTGCGATTAAATGCTATGTTTAGAAGAAGGAAATCAGCGTTTTGATTGGAAGAAGGACCGGTCCAAATTTTACTTCTCCTCCAATCAGCTTGTACTTAGGTCATGATGCATCTTCTAATGTGACTTACACACCTAGACGGAGGGAGTACATAATAACATGCAAATAATATTCTACTTAATATCCGCGTGCACTTAATATACTTTTAAATTAGCGTGCATTGCACGTACACATTGACTATTTCAATTAAGTAGCAGTTGTTGTTTTCAACATAAAAAAACTAGTAATTGCTCCACATGCACATGTGGTAAGCTGCCAAAGTACTCTCCTCCTCACGAGAAGCCTTTTCTTAGACACCCTTTGACTTTTCTATTGCCAGTAATCTCATGATGGATACCATAAAAAAAGTCACACGATGAGTTAGGGCATCCCAACGCTAACCTTCAAACCGTGCGCATACGTTCGGACTGTGCTGTGTGGATATATTGTACCATCCAACGCGATTCTGCATCGGTCCACCGACAGGTCCGGTCGTCCGTTTTCCCGCAAATCAGACCAAATATAGGTGGGCTTTGCAAGAGTCCTGACATCTGGATGACCAACAAAAAACCACCATGTATCGTCTCGACTCTGCGTCTGCCCATAATAGCTAGTATTTAGTAGAATGCAATGTGATAATTGCAGCGAATAGCTAGCGCTTTGGCGGAACGGAAGGTGCTAATTAGTATTTTAATTAATCAAATTAGGCATTCATTTGGCGAAATGTGCTCATATCATTTGGGGGAAGGTTGCTTCCGCCATGGCATGGCGTGCTTAGTAGCCTTGCTTTGATTTGGCGGAAGGTTCACTTTCGTCATGGTGGTGCGCTTAATAGCCTTGCTTAGTGCTTTTAGTAGGTTTATTTAGCAAAATGTTTGCTTTTAGTAGGTTCATTTGGTCAAATGTTTCCCCGGATGTTTTGAATATATGCGGCTATGGTTGGATGGCCGTCTCCTGCATCCTTATACGCGGACTGGTCCCCATGTCCATGGACAGATGCCGGAGCGAATTTGCAAGTCAGCATTGGAGATACCCTTAGCTTTCCTTTTTAATTTTATTTTAAGAATCACCAATAGTTTTATTGAAGCTCAACATCCATTAGCGGTACAATGCCTTGGATCATAGACCCAAGAAAATTACAGAATAACTCCTATTACTATGAATTACAAAGATATTTCTTGGAGACTTATTCTCCATGGTGACAATCCTTGCAACATGACCTACTAGCAAGGCATTAGTAAAGATAATGCAATCACACCTCGGCCGTGGTATCGCCAACCGTATACTTGCATGAGCTTATTAACTACTGAGGGAGTCCTGGATTAGGGGGTGTCCGGATAGCCGGACTATACCTTCGGCCGGACTCCTGGACTATGAAGATACAAGATTGAAGACTTCTTTCCGTGTCCGGAAGGGACTTTCCTTGGCGTGGAAGGCAAGCTTGGCGATATGGATATGTAGATCTCCTACCATTGTAACCGACTCTGTGTAACCCTAGCCCTCTCCGGTGTCTATATAAACCGGAGGGTTTTTGTCCATAGGACGAACAACAATTATACCATAGGCTAGCTTCTAGGGTTTAGCCTCCTTGATCTCGTGGTAGATCTACTCTTGTACTACCCATATCATCAATATTAATCAAGCAGGATGTAGGATTTTACCTCCATCAAGAGGGCCCGAACCTGGGTAAAACATCGTGTCCCCTGCCTCCTGTTACCATCCGCCTAGACGCACAGTTCGGGACCCCCTACCCGAGATCCGCCGGTTTTGACACCGACATTGGTGCTTTCATTGAGAGTTCCTCTGTGTCATCACTTTTAGGCCCGATGGCTCCTCCGATCATCAACGACGATGCGATCCAGGGTGAGACTTTTCTCCCGGGAAAGATCTTCGTATTTGGCGGCTTTGCACTGCTGGTCAATTCGTTTGGCCATCTGGAGCAGATCGAAAACTACGCCCCTGGCCGTCAGGAAAAATTTGGAAGTTTAAACTACACAGCGGACCTCCGCGGAGACATGATCTTCGATGGATTCGAGCCACAGCCGAGCGCGCCGCACTGTCACAATGGGCATGATCTAGCTCTGCAGCCGAACAGTGCCCTGGAGGCCGCACCCGCATCAGCTTCGACCCTTAATTCGGAGCCAACTGCGTCAATCGAGGATGGGTGGTTGGACACCGCCTCGGGGGCTGCAATCTCTACGGCAATCGAGCCGAACACCAGCCCTATTCTCTGTGAAGCCCGTAACTCCAAGGAGCCGGACTCCTCTCCAGACTCCGAGCCCTCCGCACCCCTACCGATCGAACCCGATTGGGCGCCGATCATGGAGTTCACCGCCGCGGACATCTTTCTGCACTCGCCCTTCGGCGATATTCTGAATTCACTAAAGTCTCTCTCTCTCTTTATCAGGAGAGCCCTGGCCGGACTACGGTCAACAAGGATGGGATGCGGATGATGAAGAAATTCAAAGCCCACCCATCACCCACTTCATAGCCACTGTCGATAATTTAAACGACGTGCTCGACTTCGACTCCGAAGACATCGACGGTATGGACGACGATGTAGGAGATGAACATGAACCAATGCCTATAAGGCACTGGACAGCCACCTCATCTCATGATGTATACATGGTGGACACACCCAAAGGAAGCGACGACGAGGAACATAGGGATGCAACGAGGGATCGTTCACTCGAAAAGCAATCAAAGCGGCGACGTAAGCGCCGCTCCAAGCCCCGCCTCGATAGAGACAACAGCCATACAGACCCAGCCATAGAGCAGGACGAGCCGGCGGACGACGAACATGCCTTCAAGCAACCGTTCGAACAGGGCAACTTGGATAAACAAACCGAACACCCCGTCCCCTGCGAAAACAACAGTCCGGACGACCTTACACCGGATAGGCTCATGGAGCAGAAGAACCTCCACGAAGGGCTCGTCGCTACTGCGCGTAGCCAGAAAAAGCAGAAGCGGAAGCTCAAAACTGCGGAAGATGCACTCAGAATCAGATGGAGCAAAGTACGCAACACCGCAGACAAATATGGTGGAAGGCGCCGCACAAAAAGCTATCCAAAGCGAAAGCTACTGCCTGAATTTGACGAGGAGGCCTTAGAGACCCCGCAGTCAAAAAATAGGAAAGCCACCCGGTCGGATAGACGACCGCATGGCCAGCATGGAGCGGCAAGCGGCGACGCACACAAGCCGGCACGCGATCCACCAAAGGATCCGCATCAAAAATATGAACCAGCCAGATCTATGTACGGGCCAAGAAAGCAAGCTCTAGTAAGCAATGCAACACAATAAATATCCGAACATCACAGCACACCCAAATATAGGGGTGCCGCACACCCCCTATGTTTCACCGATGAGGTGCTGGACCATGAATTTCCAGCGGGATTCAAGCCCATAAACATAGAGGCGTACGATGGAACAACAGACCCTGGGGTCTGGATCGAGGATTATATCCTCCACGTACACATGGCCAGACGAGATGACCTCCACGCCATAAAATACTTACCCCTCAAGCTTAAAGGGCCAGCCCGGCATTGGCTCAAAAGCCTTCCAGAAAACACAATTGGAAGTTGGGAAGAGCTTGAGGATTCTTTCCGGGCAAATTTTCAAGGGACCTATGTCCGCCCTCCGGATGCAGACGATCTCAGTCACAGAACTCAACAGCCCGAAGAGTCAGCCCGGAAATTCTAGAACATATTTCTTACTAAAAAGAATCAGATAGTCGACTGTCCGGACGCCGAAGCCCTAGCAGCTTTTAAGCATAACGTTCGAGACGAATGGCTCGCCAGACACCTCGGCCAAGAAAAGCCAAGAACAATGGCCGCATTAACAAGCCTCATGACCCGCTTTTGCGCAGGAGATGACAGCTGGTTGGCAAGATGTAGCACCAGCGACCCAAGTATATCCGAAGTTAGGGATGGAAACGGAAAACCCCGACGCAACAAGGACCAGCGCCGAAATAAGAGAAACAGCCCAAAGAGCACGGCGGTCAACGCCGGATTCAAAAGCTCGCGGCAGAATCATAGAAAGCCACCCCTCAAGGATAACAGGGAAGAGCTATCCAACTTAAACAAAATCTTGGACAAGATATGTCAAATACACAGTACTCCCGGGAAGCCTGCGAACCATACCCACGGAGATTGTTGGGTTTTCAAGCAATCCGGCAAACTCAACACCGAACACAAGGGGCTCGACACACCAAGTGAGGACGACGATGAACCCCACAAGCAGAGCACCAGGAAATAAAAGGATTTCCCACAAGAAGTCAAAACAGTAAACTTACTTCACGTGACGAACAGAATGGCGCCAACAGAGATACGCGCCATACGGCCTATCCCAAAGGAGGACTCGCCAATGGTTGTTAAAACCGATCACCTTCGACCATCAGGATTACTCTAGAAGTATCCGGAACGCAGGCTAGACTGCCTTGGTATTAGATCCAATAATCGGCGGACTCCACTTTACAAATGTCCTGATGGACGGCGGCAGTGGTCTAAACCTGTTATACCAGGACACAATCCGCAACATGGGGATAGACCCAACAAAAATTCGCCATAGCAAAACCTCCTTTCAAGGCGTAACGCCAGGCCCGGACGCCCGTTGCATGGGTTCTCTCCGGCTAGAAGTTATGTTCGGCTCCCCCGATAACTTCCGTCACGAACAGCTAACTTTCCACATCGCCCCATTCTCAAGTAGCTATCAAGCACTGCTCGGACGCGAAGCTTTCGCCCGCTTTAACGCAATACTGCATTATGCATCTCTTATGCTTAAGATGCCCGGTCCACGAGGCATCATCTCATTAAAGGGAAAACATTGAGTGTTCCTCCCGCGCGGAAGACAGTGCGGCTGCCGTGACAGCCCCACAATAAAGCGGCTTCACCAGCCAAAGCACCTAAACAGGTCGTCAAGACCACGGACACGGCTAGACGAGTCCGGCATAAACATTTAATTGACAAAGGCTTAATAGCCGTATACCCCTATACTAGGGGCTCCGCGCATATAAAACAAGAGACAATAAAGCTCAATTTTACCCATTTCGATTTATACTTCGTTTATTTAGTATAACTCATGTTCGGCACGATCTTTCCTAAACTAAGTTCCTCTCTTTTACAAATGAACACCGTGCTATGCCCGTCCAGGATACGGCACAACGGAGACACGGGCGCAGATGTGCAGCAGGGACCCGTTCCAAGGATTCTTTTTAGATTAAGACCCTACGTAAACCTTTTTTTACTGTCTCTTGTTGATACACATCCCCTGGTTTCTTGGTATAACCAAGGAGGAGGCTAGCGTTTTGGCATGTGGCCACGTCAGAGTTTTGCGCGTACCTGGACACTAGGGGCTTATTACTAAGGGCGTTATCCCGCCCGCCCTCATAAAGACCGAATACCTTAGGGAGTGTTTGGCGTCGCGAGTTTGGCCTTATATGCATCAGCTCTGAATCATGTCTTTGGTCAAATTTTGGGTTTGCCCGGCTCCTGTGTTTTGCTACCTTACGTTCCGCTCTATCGGCTAAGGCGGCACCAGGAGAACTACTGCGATTGTGCCCCGGTTCGGCCATGCGAGCACCTCGGTAGAGAAAGCCGAAAACTGACTGTCATGATATAGCGTGAGACTGGTCAACCACTCGATGACTTACCGGAATCTTTAGGATTCCTCCGCATTAACGAAGGTCCGCTTCCCGGCCAGGCACATACGCGCCCCGAGTTCGGGCGAGCGCAGGCGCCACCAGGGGCTATATAAGTAGCCTCACTGTCAAACTCATATGGCTAAGTGAAAGTGATAAAGCATCATAGTCCGATTGCCTAGTTCGCTGCGCTATCACCTTCTTTGTAGGACCAAGACGTTGGATCAAGTGTGAAAATGCGCCTTCTGCGAACACCCCCGCATTATGTGTGTGGGGGCTGAAGCCGACGACTGCCATCTTTCAGATTATATATACATATATGTTAAACGGTCGCACAGGAGGTATTATAATACTTGCAGGCACAAGTATAAAAAACTTCTACAATTTATCAAAATATTGTTTTACAATAATATATGCTATTCGAATATAGTATCCTTCGAGCACTGCGTCTCTATTAAACGAGCACCTTGCAGAACTTCCTGAAAATAGTGCTCGGCAGGTACTCGGCTTCCATCCGAGTCTGGGGATGCAACAGCGGTGGCCTCCATTTCCGCCCAGTATGTCTTCACACGGGCAAGAGCCATCCGTGAACCCTCTATGCATGCTGACCTCTTCATCGCATCGATATGCGGCGCCGCACCAAGGAACTGCTGCACTAAGTTGAAATAACTTTTCGGCTCCGGCCTCTCTGGCCACAGATGACTCATGACATACTTCATGGCGAGTCCGGACAACCTATTTAGCTCGGCCCATTCGGCCAAACGATCGGCTAATAACAGTGGACGCTCCGAATTGTGGAACTGCGACCAAAAGAGCTTTTCCACTTCGCGATCTTCTTGATCCCGGAAGTGTTCGGCCGCATCTGCGGCACTCGCTTCCAAATCCAGATAGGTGTCCGCCGTACTCCACATCCGGTCTAACGGAGCATGTTTAGGATCAAAGAACTTCCTCCGCAGCATAAAGGGCTTTCCAGCCGCGATCTCTCCGGCCTGACGCAGCTCCTCCTTCATAGCTCTCATTGCAGAGCGAGCATCCTTGGCATCGGAAACGGCCTTCTCCAGGTCCGTCTGTTCCGCCCGATCTTCTTTTTCAAGAAGCTTGCAACGGTTAGCGGCGTTCTTCAGCTTCACGGCCATCTCGGCCATTTCCTTCTTGCTTCAGCAATGAGCAGCCTGTTCGGCTTTCAGCTCTTCAATTGCCTTTCCGGCAGCCGCATCATTTTTCCTGGCTTGCTCCTTGGCTCGGGCAAGTTCTGCCCTAAGATTCTCCATGGCAGCAGCACCATCTGCATCCAGCGCACACATTGTAAGATACCGGCATAAAGCTCCTCTTACCAGGTGCTTGTTGACAAGCGCGATGTCGGCACCTGCCACGTCAAGTTGCCGCTTTAGCTCGGCAAATTCATCAGTCCGGCTTGACACCGGACACTTCGCCACCTATGTATGAAGGCGGCATATTAGACCTGGGATTATGATCCTCTGCGCGTCGTCACTTTTGACAACGCACAGAGTCTCAGGGGCTACTATCTACACAGGGCGCATCTTATTTATGCGCAACTATCCAAAAAGGGTACATTATTTCGCGTACCTCAAAACCTGTCAGTAAACTCCTGACGGCCTCGTGCAATCCACTCTCCGCGGATGAAATCCTCTCAATCACCGTACCCATCAATGCACGGTGCTCCTCTGAGATAGATGCTCGCCCTAGCAGATCCTTTAGCTCCTCCGACCGCGCACCAGACGGCGCCGGACTCGTCCGATGGCCCTTTTCGAAGGCCGGACACGGAGGGCTTTGGGGGGGCATATGACTACCTTCCGGCCCTGCCGGACTCAGAGAAACCCTCCGCGACGATACCTCAGGGTCGCCCGCCTCGCAAGGTGGTATGGCAGGGGGAGGCGTTCCGCTCTCCATCATCTCTGGAAGAAGATCCCCCGAAGACGAGCTCTGCTGAGAAGGGCTAAGGTCCGAGCTACAACGTAAATTTTCAATTACTTTTCTCAGATATAAAGCAAGTGTAGGATCGAAAGTATGTCTAGAGGGGGGGTGATTAGACTACTTGACCAAATAAAAACTTAACCTTTTCCCAATTTTAGTTCTTGGCAGATTTTAGCTATTTTAGGACAAGTCAAGCAATCATCACACAATTCAAGAAAGCATGCAAAGAGTATATTGGCAGCGGAAAGTAAAGCATGCAACTTGCAAGAATGTAAAGGGAAGGGTTTGGAGAATTCAAACGCAATTGGAGACACGGATGTTTTTCCCGTGGTTCGGATAGGTGGTGCTATCCTACATCCACGTTGATGGAGACTTCAACCCACGAAGGGTAACGGTTGCGCGAGTCCACGGAGGGCTCCACCCACGAAGGGTCCACGAAGAAGCAACCTTGTCTATCCCACCATGGCCATCGCCCACGAAGGACTTGCCTCACTAGCGGTAGATCTTCACAAAGTAGGCGATCTCCTTTCCCTTACAAACTCCTTGGTTCAACTCCACAATCTTGTCGGAGGCTCCCAAGTGACACCTAGCCAATCTAGGAGACACCACTCTCCATGAAGTAACAAATGGTGTGTTGATGATGAACTCCTTGCTCTTGTGCTTCAAATGATAGTCTCCCCAACACTCAACTCTCTCTCACAGGATTTGGATTTGGTGGAAAGAAGATTTGAGTGGAAAGCAACTTGGGGAAGGCTAGAGATCAAGATTCATATGGTAGGAATGGAATATCTTGGTCTCAACACATGAGTAGGTGGTTCTCTCTCAGAACATATGAGTTGGAAATATAGGCTTAGTCTGATGGCTCTCTCTACGATTGAAGAGGAGGTGGAGGGGTATATATAGCCTCCACACAAAATCCAACCGTTACACACAATTTACCAATCTCGGTGGAACCGAATCAACAAACTCGGTCAGACCGAAATAGTAAACCTAGTGACCGTTAGAGATTTTCGGTGGGATTGACATGCAACTCGGTGGGACCGATATGGTTAGGGTTAGGGCATAACGTAATCTCGGTGAGACCGATTACACAAACTCGGTGAGACCGATTTTGGTAATAAGCTAACCAGAGAGTTGGTCAGGCAAACTTAGTGGGACCGATTTGCTCTTTCGGTGAGACCGAAAAGTTACAAAAAGGAAACACTGAATTTACATTGCAATCTCGGTGGGACCGATCCGCTCTTTCGGTGAGACCGAAAAGTTACGAAAGGGAAACAGAGAGTTTGCAATCCCATCTCGGTGAGACCGAGATCCCTATCGGTAGAACCGATTTGCTAGGGTTTGGCAATGGCTATGACAAGTGAAACTCGGTGACGCCGGGTTGATAGAATCGGTAGGGACGAGTTTGGCTTAGGGTTTAGGTCAAATGTGGATATGGGAAAGTAGTTGAGGGTTTTGGAGCATATCACTAAGCACATGAAGCAAGAGGCTCATTAAGCAACACCTCATCCCTCCTTGATAGTATTGGCTTTTCCTAAAGACTCAATGTGATCTTGGATCACTAAAATATAAAATGAAGAGTCTTGAGCTTTTGAGCTTGAGCCAATCCTTTGTCCTTAGCATTTTGAGGGATCCACTTTCAACATCCATGCCATGCCAATCATTGAGCTTTCCTGAAATAATCATCTTGGAATAGCATTAGCTCAATGAGCTATATGTTGTTATGAATTACCAAAACCACCTAGGGATAGTTGCACTTTCAATCTCCCCCTTTTTGGTAATTGATGACAACATATAGATCAAAGCTTCGACAAATGATAATAAGCATGAAATATATCGTCGCTTTGAGAAGTATGTGATAAGTAAGATCTCCCCCTAAATTTGTGCATATTTAAGATTTGCTTTTGACTGCAAATGCACAAAGAGTTAGAGTCATGGGTTACTCTTCCATGTCACATACATCTTGGTGGAGCGCTTAAAATGATAAGAATGAAATACATGCACTCATCACCAAGAAAAGTGAATGATCACATAAGATAGATAAGATAATAGCATTCACCAAGCATTACGTGTAGCTTATGATCAAACACATGATCATCAATGTCTCACAGATAACGGCATAGTATCTCAAGCACTCAAAAGAAAACAAAGTTCGAAAAACCACCAAATAAAGCAAGAGAGAAAAAAACAACACTCTCTCTCGAAGCCTATGATCTATACATTTTTCTCCCCCTTTGGCAACAAGTTACCAAAAAGTTCCTAGAAAATGCATAGTGCTAGATCGACTCTCAGGCTTGATCTTCTGGTGGTGTTGGAGTTCGGAGCACTCCAAGGACGAAGCCTTCTATAGACGTGGTTGGAGTTGAGGCCGAAGTAGATGCTGGAGCTGGTGGAACTGAAGCTGTAGCTGGTGCAGAAGTGGTGGCTCTGGTGTCAGCAACTGGCACTGCATGTGATCTCTGAGCTCTTGGCACTCTGGCAAATGCATCAGTTGTAGTCTTGCCTCTCCTCTCCCGCATGTCATCCTGAAGTTGTTCCACTGCGGACTGAATCTCTATTACTTTGACATCCAAGTCATAGAACTTTTGTTCCATGATCCTCTCTAAGCTCTGCTGATTCTGAGTGAGGGTGGCCAGTCCTTGCTCAATCCTCGGTGTGGATGCAATCAAGTAACCAAGCTGCTCTTGTTTGGTTTTCAAGAAATACTCAGATGCCTCCTCTTGAGTTGGCATCTTGGCAGCTTTCTCCTTCCTTGCCTGCTCCTTCTTTGCTTGTGCTTGAACTGATGATGGTTCATTCTCATTCATCACAACTTGGTTGTCCTCAAAGTCTGGATGAATAGGCAAGTCTTCCTTGTCCAACAAGTATATGCCTGTGCCCATCTTCGAGTTGATTAACTCCTGAATCTGAGGGGCATAACCACAGCTCCTCTTCTGATCTGTTGCAGTCCTCTTGATAGTTTCTACTATGAGGCTCATGACCTTGAATTTCTGAGGCACATCAAATGCATGAAGCAAATTGATTGCATGGCCTTTGATCATCTTGTGATCACCTGACTTGGGCAATAGAGTGTGCCTAAGGATCCAGTTAATGGTTGGCAGCCCTGACAGAAGATAATGCACAGACCCAAACTTGAAAGTATCAAGTGCCTCGTTTGGAATTTCCTTGTACATATTGGACATAGAGTTGTGGTCCATCTTCTTCTTGGCATAGATATCCAAGTCATCCTCATGCTCCTCTGGGGCATTGATGAGCTGTGCCCACTCAGCAACAGTAGATTGGTACCTCGTACCTTCAGACATCCATGTGATCTTTCCATCTGGGTAGAAATGTGCTGTGGAGTAGAATTGCATAATGAGTTCCTCGTTCCACGTTGTGAGCTTCTGCCCAACAAAGTCTGCTACTCCACAAGCATTGAAGCTGTCATACACTCCAGGGTAGTGTTCTTCATTGTCCTTGATGTACTCCCAATTGACCCATCTCATGTCACAAACTATGGGCTTCTTGTCCAACAAAACTGTCTCATAGAAATCTTGCTGTTCCTTGGTGTGAAACTTGTAATCAACAGCAGTTCTTCTCCTTGAAGCATACGGGTCTGCTTCTCTCCACTTCCTCAGCCCTGAGTCTCTTCTGAGCTTCATGTCCTCAGCCACAGGATGAGCATCATTGTGGTCTGGGATCTTGGGCTTGAGCTTTCTCAGAACATGCTCTTCATCATCTTCTTCAGCAGCTTCAGGCACTGGGGCCTTGTTCTTCTCAGTTGCAGGTATGCTCCTCGTGTTTCTCTTTGGGGCAGACTTGGGCTTGGAGGCAGCTTTGGGTGCTTCTTTGGGCTTAGATGCAGCAGCCCCTGTCCTGATAGCATCACCCATAAGCTTAGGTGCCTTAGGTGCTGGTGCAGCAACATCTTCTTCTTCCTCTTCTTCCATGATGGAAGCCTTTCTAACCACTCTGGCTACGGTCTTCTTGACCCTTTCCTTCCTTTTCTTTCCTTCAGCAGCAACTGGCTCTATGGTTGCAGGCTTTTTAGGAATCTGAGTTGAAGCTTTGGCCTTTGGCATAGGCTACCTACCTGTTAGCCTTTTGATTTTTAAGCCTGGCTTTGTGCCTTGAGCTGAGCCATATTCCTTCTTGAGCACAACTCTCTTTGATGTGGCTTCCTCTTCCTCTGCCACATAATCTTCATCCTCAGAATCTGAAGTTCTCTTCTTCCTCTGTCTGGTGGCAGCTTTTGGAAAATTGCTTGGGGTACTTCTGCTGCCATCATCTGAAGAGCTGGAGGGACTAGTGCCCTCACTCATGAGCACCTGCTCTTCTGATCTGTTCTGGCTGTCACTCTAATCAGACATGATGTAAAAGCTGACTACTGACCCCGTGAAGAGTTTATAGATGAGGTAGAGTGGATGAGCATCACAAAATGCAGAGATTTTTGCAAAAGAATGATTCAAAAACTTAGTTTTAGTTTCCCACTGAAATCATCTCAGATCTACCGATTTTTAAACTCGGTGATACCGAAGCAGTTTTGGAACCTAAACTAGTGAACTCGGTCAGACCGAGTCGCAGTTCGGTGGCACCGAGACTGCTAGGGTTTCACAAAGTTCCAAAATGGGTCACACCGATAAGTAATTCTCGGTCAGACCGAGTCTCACTTGTGCAATGGCATGAGCCAAATCGATGGGACCGAGTTTTTCAATTTGGTGGGCCCGAGATGGTTTCGGCGGATACCTAACCCTAAAATTTTCGAATCAAAACTAATGTACGAACGCATTGACTGGATAGGAGTGTTTCAATCGTGGCAGGAATCATTAAGAACACAATGTGCTAGGAATCGGACGGGGAATAGCACTGTGATCGAGTCCATACCCTAGTTCGGCGGAGACTCGCTACGGCGGCAACGGCGGGGTAGAATTCCGTTGACGGTGATGGAGACCAGCGACTGGAGGCGGCTGGCAGCGAGGAGACGATCCGGAGACCACGTTGGCAGAGCGAGCTATCGCGCGGGCAAAGGGGTTCGGAGAAATTTCCAAATTTTTGCCCGTGACTATATATAGCCCGACCCTGTCGTTGTGACCGAGTGGAACAACTCGGTGGCACCGAGATGCAAAACTATATACAGTTGTTGCAACTCGGTGTGACCGAATGGTTCAAATCGGTTGCACCGAGATCAAAAATTCAGATCAACTTAATGATCTCGGTAGGACCGAAAGTAGGATATCGGTCAGACCGAGAATCATAGAGGTTTGGAAGTTTAAGTCTATGACGAATCAGGGACTCCGAGTGCTCCTCACACAGGGTGGTTCGAATCTGACTTGATCAAATTTTGTGATGTAGCATGAATAGAGTTTGAGACGAGAAAAGCATAGATAGCTAGAGGAGGTTCTTAGGCATTCTTGTCCATCCACTTGGCAAAAGGAAATAAAACCAAACAATCAAAACAACAAGTGGATGTCCTCGAATGAGTAAAATATGCAACCAACATGCTCACACAATAAGATGGCAATTGAAATATGTGACAAAGCATGCACAACCAATTCTAGCATCTATCAAGCAATTTGCGATGACTAGGTCATCTATATATGAGTATATTGACTTAGGAGTCAAGTGAGAACACTTGATCATAGGTCATACTCATCGTTTAAGCTCAAGTGGGGTTACCACTTTTACATAAAGCATTGTTTTGTTCACATCTTTAGAGTTGCTTTAGCTCAAGTCTTAGAGTAAAGCTCCCCCTAGATGTGATATCCCCCCCTAAGAGGGATGAACTAACCTTGGGTTTTGTCGATGATGACTTCATGTAGATGTTGAAGATGTGGATGCTCAATGTTGATGTAGATCACTTGGAGCTATCCATTTGAGTGAATTGCACTTTCAATACCTACATGGGTTAGTCCCACAAGGAACAAACAAGGATATCCATAGACATAGAGTGATGCACACACAAGATGATGTCCATGAAAACTTTTAGGTTACCTTGTCCCTTGTCTTACCAACAAGAGCGTTTGTGACTCCTTGAACTAGTGCAAGATGTGGAAGTTGATTGCACTTGTTCTTGCCAAGATGATAAGAGTGAAGTATGTTGGCGGAGTCACCCTCAAGATCTCTCTAGTTCTTCTTCTTTTGGATCCACACCATCTTGATGGGAATCTTTGGAGTTGTAGTCGTACTTGATGAAGTGGAACTTGAAGTGGTCTTGGGAATCCACTTGACTAAGGTCTTAGGAGCTTCTTCAAATGCATCAATTTCCTCTTGAAGCTTGTCCTTGCCTTTTTGCTTGTAGTCTTGTGGTGGAAGATCATCTTGAGCTTGTGTCCCCTTGAAGGAAGTATCATACTTCTCTTTTTGAGGAACAAACTTTGTCTTGGGGTATTGATCTTCTTCCTACTCAACTCCATTGGCATTGAACTTTCGATCAAAACCAACACCTTGATTCTTCCGGTGCCTTCCTTGCTTGCGCACAATTTCCTCGAATTGCTTACTCCCGGCAAGGCTTTTGTACACTCCTTTCTCTATAATTCCCTTCAATAAGCTATTTTCTTGCTCAAGTGTAACTTGGCTAAGAGAATCATTAGTGGAATCAAGAGAACTACTAGAAGCAACAATATTGGATTTAGCATGATCATTGTTACTACTAGAGGAAGAATCTTTCTCGTTCTTGTTACTAGACTTGACTTGAGGCATGTAAGTGGATAAGAGTAAACGCTTGGCAATGTAAGAAGAACTTTTCTTGCGAAGATCATCATTGATTGCCCTTAAAAACTCATGCTCTTGCTCAAGATTGAGCTTTTCAAAGCGTAACTTCTCATGAGCTCTTAAAAGTTCTCGATGATCTTCGAAGATAGTTTCATGAGCTAACTTAAGAGTGTTTAGTTCTTTAGTTAGAGCCTCAATCTTCTCCTTATCATTGTCATTCGTTTTATCTTGATTAGCATGATTAATTGGCGTTTCATCATAGTATTCATCACTAGAGTTGTCAACAAGTAAATCATCATCACCTAACAAGTCATCTTCATCACTATTAAAATCAACATACTCGGGGTGTGTTACCTTAGGACCTTTGGCCATGAAGCATCTTCTAATTCCTTCATTTGGTGAGTCAAATATATCGTAGGAGTTGGTTGACACAAGTGCTAGACCGGCAACACCTTCATCTTGAGTATATTCGGAATCGGAGTGATAACTTCTCTCGGAGTGGTTGTCGGAGTGAGAGCCGGATACCCATTCACCAACATGAGCTTGATGTCTTCGTTTTGTGTAGCTCCTTGATGATTTTTCCTTCCTTTCCGAATCCTTGCTTCTCCGTGAGTGTCTTCGTTCATAACGATCATCTCTACTCCTTCTCTCTCTTGGTGGTGATTCTTCTGTTTGCTTCTTCTTTTTGGAGAGTCTTCTCTTCTCTTGTAGGGAGCCGTACACTAATTGGAATAGTGTCCGGGTCTTCCACAATTGTAGCAGTTTCGCTCTCGACTAGAAGATCTTTTGTCATTGTAGGACCTTGACTTGGAGCTTCTATCTTTGCTTCTACTCTTGTAGAACTTGTTGAAGTTCTTCACCATTAAGCTCAATTCTTCATTGAAGTTTTGTTTCTCACTTTATGATGTAGGGGCTTCACATGAGGCTTTGTAGGCACCACTTGATTTGTTGTGAAGTTCCTCTTTATCCTTAAGTGACATCTCATGAGCAACAATTCTTCCAATTACCTCCGTTGGCTTGAGATCTTTGTAATTGGGCATCATTTGGATCAATGTGCACACGGTATTATATTTTCCATCCAAGGCTCTTAGAATCTTCTTGATGATGAATCTATCGGTCATCTCTTCACTTCCTAAGCCGGCAATCTCATTTGTGATGAGAGCAAGCCAAGAGTACATTTCAGCGACACCTTCACCATCCTTCATTTTGAACTTGTCGAGTTGACTTTGAAGAACATCCAATTTGGATTCCTTGACGGAGTCGGTACCTTCGTGCATATCAATCAAAGTGTCCCAAATTTCCTTTGCATTCTCAAGACGGCTGATTTTGTGGAATTCTTCGGGGCACAATCCGTTGAAGAGAATATCACAAGCTTTAGCATCGTATTGCAACATCTTCAGCTCATCCGCGGTAGCTTCACGGTTTGGTTCTCTCCCATCAAAGAAGTCACCTTGCAAACCAACACACACAATAGCCCAAACGGCGGGGTTATGTCCAAGAATATGCATTTTCATTTTATGATTCCAACTAGCAAAATTAGTACAATCAAAGTAAGGACCTCTACGGTGATAATTTCCCTCGCTAGACGCCATACTCTCCTAGGTTGTGAAACCAAGGCTATGACCACCAAAAGCTATGGAAATCAAAGCAAATGGAGACCAAAGCTCTGATACCACTTGTAGGATCGAAAGTATGTCTACCTTCCGGCCCTAGTAGATCCTTTAGCTCCTCCGACCACGCACCAGACGGCGCCGGACTCGTCCGATGGCCCTTTTCGAAGGCCGGACACGGAGGGCTTTGGGGGGGCATATGACTACCTTCCGGCCCTGCCGGACTCAGAGAAACCCTCCGGGACGATACCTCAGGGTCGCCTGCCTCGCAAGGCGGTATGGCAGGGGGAGGCGTTCCGCTCTCCATCATCTCCGGAAGAAGATCCCCCGAAGACGAGCTCTGCTGAGAAGGGCTAAGGTCCGAGCTACAAGGTAAATTTTCAATTACTTTTCTCAGATATAAAGCAAGTGTAGGATCGAAAGTATGTCTAGAGGGGGGGTGATTAGACTACTTGACCAAATAAAAACTTAACCTTTTCCCAATTTTAGTTCTTGGCAGATTTTAGCTATTTTAGGACAAGTCAAGCAATCATCACACAATTCAAGCAAGCATGCAAAGAGTATATTGGCAGCGGAAAGTAAAGCATGCAACTTGCAAGAATGTAAAGGGAAGGGTTTGGAGAATTCAAACGCAATTGGAGACACGGATGTTTTTCCCATGGTTCGGATAGGTGGTGCTATCCTACATCCACGTTGATGGAGACTTCAACCCACGAAGGGTAATGGTTGCGCGAGTCCACGGAGGGCTCCACCCACGAAGGGTCCACAAAGAAGCAACCTTGTCTATCCCACCATGGCCATCGCCCACGAAGGACTTGCCTCACTAGCGGTAGATCTTCACAAAGTAGGCGATCTCCTTGCCCTTACAAACTCCTTGGTTCAACTCCACAATCTTGTCGGAGGCTCCCAAGTGACACCTAGCCAATCTAGGAGACACCACTCTCCAAGAAGTAACAAATGGTGTGTTGATGATGAACTCCTTGCTCTTGTGCTTCAAATGATAGTCTCCCCAACACTCAACTCTCTCTCACAGGATTTGGATTTGGTGGAAAGAAGATTTGAGTGGAAAGCAACTTGGGGAAGGCTAGAGATCAAGATTCATATGGTAGGAATGGAATATCTTGGTCTCAACACATGAGTAGGTGGTTCTCTCTCAGAACATATGAGTTGGAAATATAGGCTTAGTCTGATGGCTCTCTCTACTAGTGAAGAGGAGGTGGAGGGGTATATATAGCCTCCACACAAAATCCAACCGTTACACACAATTTACCAATCTCGGTGGGACCGAATCAACAAACTCGGTCAGACCGAAATAGTAAACCTAGTGACCATTAGAGATTTTCGGTGGGACTGACATGCAACTCGGTGGGACCGATATGGTTAGGGTTAGGGCATAACGTAATCTCGGTGAGACCAATTACACAAACTCGGTGAGACCGATTTTGGTAATAAGCTAACCAGAGAGTTCGTCAGGCAAACTCGGTGGGACCGATTTGCTCTTTCGGTGAGACCAAAAAGTTACAAAAAGGAAACACTGAATTTAAATTGCAATCTCGGTGGGACCGATCCGCTCTTTCGGTGAGACCGAAAAGTTACGAAAGGGAAACAGAGAGTTTGCAATCCCATCTCGGTGAGACCGAGATACCTATCGGTAGAACCGATTTGCTAGGGTTTGGCAATGGCTATGACAAGTGAAACTCGGTGACGCCGGGTTGAAAGAATTGGTAGGGCCGAGTTTGGCTTAGGGTTTAGGTCAAATGTGGATATGGGAAAGTAGTTGAGGGTTTTGGAGCATATCACTAAGCACATGAAGGAAGAGGCTCATTAAGCAACACGTCATCCCTCCTTGATAGTATTGGCTTTTCCTAAAGACTCAATGTGATCTCGGATCAATAAAATATAAAATGAAGAGTCTTGAGCTTTTGAGCTTGAGCCAATCCTTTGTCCTTAGCATTTTGAGGGATCCACTTTCAACATCCATGCCATGCCAATCATTGAGCTTTCCTGAAATAATCATCTTGGAATAGCATTAGCTCAATGAGCTATATGTTGTTATGAATTACCAAAACCACCTAGGGATAGTTGCACCTTCAGCAAGGATTTCTCTCGTTTCTTAAAAAGAAAACTCCTCTCTACTTACGGCTCGATGGAGGGCTGATCCCCTTGAGGGCATAATTCGGCCGAAGTATCCCCCAGCACCGGACCCTCTGGCGAAGATTTCTTCCTCCGCTTTGAGGCCATGGTCTCCGGGTCTTCAAAGGCGGTCCTCTTCTTCCCCTGAGGAGAGGAATTTTCGATTCCTCCCTTCCGGACAACCTCCTTCGAGGAGGCTGTAGCTTCCTTGTCCCCTCCCTCGCTTTCCTTTGAAGGCACAACCTCCAACATCCTGACTAGCATGGGACCCGGCGTGGTCTCGGGGAGGGGGGTCAGACACCTGATTAGCTTTGCTTTCTCTATCCACTCCTGTTTAAAGTACAACTCTTTTAGGGGCAATTTTATGATAAATATACGGATAGCGAGTCCGGGCACAAGGCTACTTACTTGAGTATCCAGACGATTGCAGCTCAGACCTGTGTCCTCCGTAGAATCCGGACACACTACTTGTGGTCCGAAGAACAATTTGTACATCTCCACGGGCGTCATGCCAAGAAAATGTTGGAGAACTCGTGGTCCCTCTGGGTTGAACTCCCACAGGCGGAGGGGGGGACGTTTGCAGGGTAGAACTCGGCGAATTAACATAACCTACGTCACCATGACCAGACTGATGTTTCTTTCTAGGAGATCTCGGATGCGGCCCTGCAACAGGGGCACGTCCTTTGCCGACCCCCAGTCCAGCCCCTTATTGACCCATGACGCCAGTCGTGGCGGGGGGACCCGAGCGGAAAGCAGGCAGTGCCACCCACTTGGTGCTCCTGGGAGCTGTGATATAAAACCACTCTCGTTGCCATAAGCTGGACTCCTCTTGAAAAGAGCCCTCGGGCCATGGAGCACCAGCATTCTTGCTTATAAAAGCACCTCCGTACTCCGCGTGCTGTCCCTCGATCATCTTCGGCTCTACTTTGAAGGTCTTGATCCATAGTCCGAAGTGAGGGGTAATACGGAGGAAGGCTTCACACACGACGATGAATGAGGAAATATGGAGGATGGACTCCGGAGCTAAGTCGTGAAATTCTAGCCCATAATAAAACATGAGCCCCCTCACGAAGGGATCCGTCGGGAAGCCTAGCCCCCGAAGGAAGTGAGACATGAACACCACACTCTCACCAGGCTTGGGAGTGAGAATGACCTGCCCTAGAGCAGGCAGCCTATGCGAGATTTCGCCGGTCAAGAACCTGGCCTCTCTCAACTTCAGCACGTCCTCCTCCGTGACGGAGGAGGGCATCCATCGGCCTCGAAGGTCGGAACCGGACATTGTCGAAGGTCCGAAGCGCCTGAAATCTGGAGCCTTGGGTGTTGGAACTCGAGGCGAAGGGTGAACTCATTTGAGATTGAAATAAAGGAGTAAGGCCTTGGTCTCTTTATAAGAGGTTGAATACCAAGGGCCCTCCCCGTGACCGTTTGGGACTCGCCTTTGATCGAGAAAACATACCAACGGGTACGGTTGGGTTACCCATGCCTGTATTGATGAGAATCCCGGAATAAGGGGACACGATCTCTGCTTTGACAAGACGTGCCAAGGAAACCGCCTCGCTAACACGCTGAGGTGGAACAGTAAAACGATTCGAATGAAGACTTGGCCGCGGTGTGATGTCACGCTACGGAATATGTCAGCAGATTAGATTTGTGTAAATATTATTCTCTCTATGGCAATATATGGAAACTTATTTTGCAGAGCCGGACACTACCTTTGTGTTCGAAATCTTCTATGAAGTACTTGGAGGAGGAATCCGCCTTGCAATGCCGAAGACAATCTGCGCACCGGACTCGTCATCATTGATGCCTGGTTCAGGGGCTACTGAAGGAGTCCTAGATTAGGGGGTGTCCGTATAGCCGGACTATACTTTCGGCCGGACTCCTGGACTATGAAGATACAAGATTGAAGACTTCGTCCCGTGTCCGGAAGGGACTTTCCTTGGCGTGGAAGGCAAGCTTGGCGATACGGATATGTAGATCTCCTACCATTGTAACCGACTCTGTGTACCCTAGCCCTCTCCGGTGTCTATATAAACTGGAAGCTTTTAGTCCATAGGACGAACAACAATCATACCATAGGCTAGCTTCTAGGGTTTAGCCTCCTTGATCTCGTGGTAGATCTACTCTTGTACTACCCATATCATCAATATTAATCAAGCAGGACGTAGGATTTTACCTCCATCAAGAGGGCCCGAACCTGGGTAAAACATCGTGTCCCCAGCCTCCTGTTACCATCCGCCTAGACGCAAAGTTCGGGACCCCCTACCCGAGATCCACCGGTTTTGACACCGACAACTACCTTCAAAGGTTTTTGATATCCCCATGCAACGTCCACATGAAAAGATGGAACATCATGTGCGTTGAATGTTCTTGGGCCTGGATGACCCCCTAGAAATGTAGGTTGTCGAAATACAAAATATTAACCAAGATGCTCGATAAGCACACTGAAGCCACAAGAGATCAGACCAAAAAAAGCACCAGGCGCTAACACAAACTCATCATATCCGCATGAACGCATATGTGAGAACAAAAACCCAAATTTCGCAAGATTGGACTTATGAAGTCATGATAACTCTGGCTTTGTGGCACTACCCCGTTAGGATTCATCACAGGAAGAGAAGAACAAGAGTAACTTTATTCAAACCGGCGTTGCACCCTTCGCAAGAACATCTATAGCATGATTATGTGATGTTTGTTTACTGTGTAGTGATGAATCCTGCCTCCCTCCTTTCCATGAGGAGAAGGGGGCGCCTCCGCTATTGGGGCCTTGTGGACCAATTCTCCTTCCACCACTTGGCCTTTTAAAATCCGTTGATATTTAATTAATATAAAATCCTCATAACTATATTAGAGTCTTTTATTATTAATTTAACATCACCGAAGACATTTTCCATATATATATATATATATATATTATCAGTAATACCTGGTATTCCACGATAAACTCTGAAACCCTTCCGGAAACCCCGAAGCGCTTCCGGTTCCTCTCGAAACTATCTCGAATATTAATGAAACAATTTCATAAATATTTTCTCATTACTCTTATCCTACTAACACTCAGCAGACCGTGATTACATTAAGCTTGTGACCATGTAGGTTCGGTAAAACATAGACATGAACAAAACCCCTTTCGTTCAATGACTGATAGCAGAACCGTGGACATCTATATCGATCCCTATGAGTACACGATGACATTCGAGCGAACCTTTGGTTATGATGTGCTATTCCCTTTGCTTTGCGATACTTTACAAAACCCGATGTGATGTATATCGGTATCCTCTTGAGTCATACACATGCTCACGATACCGGTCTCCTCGCTACCGGTTTTGTTCCGACGATATTATCTCAAAGTACAACAAACAAGTTTGGGTCGATTCAATATGATCGTTCTAACGTCATACTCTTAATTTTGTTTTAAAACTATCATTACACTTAACGATATCCTAAGATCTGAACAACGTGATCATCAACAACACTTCAGCTAGTCTTAGAGACGAGACTAGGAATCTTATTTTACCATCTATCATTCCACATATGCATATGAGTTTCTCACTGAATCTCATATTCCATGATCATAGCAGTTATAACATAGAATGTAAACTCTTAGTTATGAATATAGAAATATTATAATACAATATTATTGTCTCTAAGGCATATTTCCAACACATAATAAGTGACACCCAATATGCCGTGAACCCCAGGTGTAATAAGATCCTCTCTAGATAAATCCGTTTGGCCCTATCATACGCCTTGTGCATGTCAAGCTTCACCACACAAGTTCCATGTTTACCTTTATTCTTCTTTTTAATAGCATGATTAGATTCAAAAGACATCAGCAAATTATCTGAGATAAGACCTCCCGGGAAAAACACTTTGGTGCTAAATAATCTCCAACAAAAGAAATTTCAGACGATTAACAAGCACTTTTCAAATCACCGTATACATCATGTTGCATAAGCTTATGGGCCAAAAAACTGAGTTATGACCTCATGATTGTCGATCTTAGGGACGAGAAAAATAGTGGTATTATTCTAGCCATCCGGAATCTTCCTAGTGTTTACTGCCGACAACATTTCATCAATGAGATCGTCCTCGACTTTGTGGCAAAAACTCTTGTAGAAAATAACATGTATTTACTGCCACGATCGTGTTTACTGCCACGGTCGCCGCCGGCAGCGCCAGCTTGGCGATCCATGGGCGCCGCCAAGAAGCACGCCGTCATGGCCACCACCGCTGATAGACATACACTCATGGATGCAAATGCACACGTAGACCCTTGCTAGCTATCTTATATGTACGGCCGGTTACATTCATTCATTTTGTTGTCTTGTTCCATAGTACTGAATTGTTGTTTGGTATGTGTATTTTCGTGACATAATCGTATAGTATGTTGGTACATTCTTGTAGTACATTTTTGGGCACATCTCCTCTAATAATAATCTACACGCCTTCTTTTCTCTCGAAATAGCAGGGATCTCCATTGAAAATGCCCAACATTATAACATTACTAGATGTCATGGAGTACTTTCTTGTGTTCGCGTCACCGCCACCCAAGGGCGTGAACCACATGATAAATCTTTGTCTCCATGACTCGTGGTTACTTTCTTCTACCGAGCCTTGTTATTTGGTTGAGTGTTTCATTCTACCGTAACATGTTGGTCTTGTTGCAAGATCTATTGCCTCATATAGGTTGAAGAAACTTAGTTGTATTTAAACTTTGGAGAACTTATACTTCCACTGTCTCTAAATCAACTAGGAAATTTAAAATATGTATTCGGCTATTTGACCCCACTTCTAGTCGTCATCATTCGCTGGGCCATGAATCAGGCCGTCTCTGATGACGCTAAACAGAGAAAGAAGTGATGCAAGTATAAGAACTACTGGGCTCCTAATGACCGTCATGCCGCAGTGTATTGGGAGACGGCTAACGCGCTACCGGCGGTCATCGATGGGGAGCCTAAGCAGGACGAAGAAGTGGTGCAGATGCCAGCGAGGGCACCGGAGCCAGGCTGTTGTACCTGGCAGATCGACCTCGCTCCGGCGAGGACGACGATGACGTCCCGCCGGCCCGCACGGGGATGAAGAAGAAGATGAAGCCCAGCGGCTCGACCCGCCGCTCCACACACCAGTGACGGCCGCCGCGGTGAGCCAGTGTCCGTTGTGTACCCCCTATACCCCAATCCCCCTTCTGGTGATCGCATCTACCTCTATTCTGATCTTGCATGAACTAGTTTGAAGTACAATGAACTCGTATGAACTAGTATGAACTACCTCTACAGGCTTATCTACCTCTATTCCCCATTCCCCTCCGCCGTGGATCGAATCTATCGCCGGATCGAAGGGGGAAAAGTTCTGCATGTCGAACAGAGAGAAGTTCTTACCGCCATTGTCGCGGGCCAACTGATGATCCGCTTGCCGGTGATGGAGTCCGGTGGTCTTCTTGCTCTGCTCATATCCACCGCCGTCGGTGAGAGTTGGGAGAGTGGGGGAGAGTGGGGAGACGGAGCGGTGAGGGGTGGTGAGGCTAATAACTGTCGGCGCTTCAGGAAGCAACGCGGCTTCTCGAGCATGGCCGCGCGCGTGCAGCCGCCGCAGCCCACGTGCACCGCTCGGGCCTGGCCCTGGAGAAACTATCGATTCATGCATTCCCAGGGAGCCAGGCCCATGAGTGCTTTAAGGTCCGTGCCATGCGGGCCAAACAGTGAAAGCAGGCAACCAATCGGCCTGTTTCCGTCCCGGGTGAGCCAGACCGGGCCTCATGCAAGCTAACAGACACGTCCCTAGTACATGGGGATCTCCTCAACTTTCGTCCATGTTAGTGTTTCCATTCTGCGCGATAAGCCTTTTTACCAAAAATATACCACTCATGTTATAGTGCCATGAAAACGAAGTCCTCCATCATTCCCATAGCAAGCGGGATGTCTAGGATTCGTTGCACAATAACTGGACAAAAAGATTTTGTGATAATTTGTTCATCTCATTCTCTGTTGTCCACATTGAGTAGGTCGCAAACCTTCATGATCAGAATGTTTCCTCAACTCTTCATCACTTTCATGGCAGGTCTGCTAGGGATCCAAGGGGCCTCCCAGATATTTGTTTGTGATCCATCACTTACTCTCCATATGTATCCTCTTATAAGGACGTGTTTGGTTGCCTGCATATAGGCCAACCAAGCCCGCCCGGGAAGAAAATGGGTTGTTTGGTTACCTGGTTTCACTGTTTGTCTTTTATAGCACAAACTTAAAGAACCTTGGGGCCAGGCTCGCTGGGAACCTACGAATCGACAGTTTTTCAACAGCCATGTGCGTGGGATGCACGACGGTGGCGTCGGCTGCACGCGAGGAGCCACACTCAAGACGTCGTGTTGTTTTCCGAAGCACCAGCAATAATTACCCCCACCTTCCCTCACCATTCTACCATTCTCACACTGACAACTGCTATAAGAGGATCGGAGAACAGTAAGCCAACCATCGGCCTCCATCACCGGCATCACCAACATCACCTGCAGCACTTCGGCAATGGCGGAAAGCCCTATTTGTTGGGGAACGCAGTAATTTCAAATAATTTCCTACGCACATGCAAGATCATGGTGATGCATAGCAACGAGAGGGGAGAGTATGATCTACGTACCCTTGTAGATTGCAACGGAAGCGTTGACACAACGTAGAGGAAGTAGTCATATGTCTTCTTCCCGATCCGACCGATCCAAGCACTGTTACTCCGGCACTACCGAGTTCTTAGCACACGTACAGCTCGATGACGCTCCCCGGGCTCCGATCCAGCAAAGCTTCGGGGATGAGTTCCGTCAGCACAACGGCGTGGTGATGATGATGATGTTCCACCGACGCAGGGCTTCGCCTAAGCACTACAACGATATGACCGAGGTGGAATATGGTGGCAGGGGGCACCGCACACGGCTAAGGAACGATCACGAGGATCAACTTGTGTGTTCTAGGGTGCCCCCTGCCTCCGTATATAAAAGATCCAAGGGGGGGTGCGCCGGCCTAGAGGAGGGCGCAGGAGGAGTCCTACTCCTACCGGGAGTAGGATTCCCCTCCCCGTTCCTTGTCCAACTAGGAGAGGTGGAGGGAGAATAGGAAAGGGGGGGGGCGCCGCCCCTCCCTCCTTGTCCAATTCGGACTAGGGGGAGAGGGGGCGCGCGGCCTGCCCTGGCAGCCCCTTCCTCTTCTCCACATTAGGCCCATAAGGCCCATTAACCCCCCGGGGGGTTCCGGTAACCCCTCCGGTACTCCGGTTTTATCCAAAACTTCTCCGGAATCCTTCCGGTGTCCGAATATAGTCATCCAATATATCAATCTTTATATCTCGACCATTCCGAGACTCCTCGTCATGTCCGTGATCACATCCGGGACTCCGAACTAACTTCGATACAATGCATAAACTCATAATAACTGTCATCGTAACTTTAAGCATGCGGACCCTACGGTTCGAGAACAATGTAGACATGACCGAGACACGTCTCCGGTCAATAACCAATAGCGGGACCTGGATGCCCATATTGGCTCCTACATATTCTACGAAGATCTTTATTGGTAAGACCGCATAACAACATACGTTGTTCCTTTTGTCATCGGTATGTTACTTGCCCGAGATTCGATCATCGGTATCCAATACCTAGTTCAATCTCATTACCGGCAAGTCTCTTTACTCGTTCTATAATACATCATCCCGTAACTAACTCATTAGTTGCAATGCTTGCAAGGCTTAAGTGATGTGCATTACCGAGAGGGCCCAGAGATACCTCTCCGACAATCGGAGTGACAAATCCTAATCTCGAAATACACCAACCCAACATGTACCTTTGGAGACACCTGTAGAGCTCCTTTATAATCACCCAGTTACGTTGTGACGTTTGGTAGCACACAAAGTGTTCCTCCGGCAAACGGGAGTTGCATAATCTCATAGTCATAGGAACATGTATAAGTCATGAAGAAAGCAATAGCAACATACTAAACGATCGGGTGCTAAGCTAATGGAATGGGTCATGTCAATCACATCATTCTCCTAATGATGTGATCCCGTTAATCAAATAACAACTCTTTTGTTTATGGTTAGGAAACATAACCATCTTTGATTAACGAGCTAGTCAAGTAGAGGCATACTAGTGACACTCTGTTTGTCTATGTATTCACACATGTATTATTTTTCTGGTTAATACAATTCTAGCATGAATAATAAACATTTATCATGAAATAAGGAAATAAATAATAACTTTATTATTGCCTCTAGGGCATATTTCCTTCACTATTTTCATCTCCTCGCTTATGTTTATCATATTCGATCCGCATTTAGATTCGGTCCACCTATTCAATCCACATTCTACAGGAAAGGGGAATCGGGGTAAATAGCCATAAGATTGATCAACACTTCTTCATGAGTACTAAGTAGCGATGGATTTTAGGTTTTGTTCGGGATTGAGTACAGGTGGAACAGGGATTCGAGGTTAATCTTACACAATAGTAGTAAATCCTAGCCATGATGACCCTAGAGGCGCTTGGAGCGGCGGGGCCTGGCTCCGGCACCCTAGCTACCATAGCATGCACCATCTCCTCATCCTTGCCGGTGTTCAGATCGATCGGCATACAACTATGGCCTGGCTCTAGTGCCCTGACCACCACCTCCACCGCTTCTTCTTCCTCCTCCAACTCTAGACCGATGACCCCCGGTGCCACCAATCTCTTAGTCCATAACGCAGCAAGTTGGTCTTGAGGAGCCCTTTACCCCCTATACTTGGACCATCTTGCCCTCTAACTAGCATCACCGGAATCGGTCTGATTCATGGCCCTGTGCAGGATGTCCACTGACATAGAACCCTTCGCTGGGTTAGAATCATCGTCTTCAACTCTTTCGCCGTCGCCTTCTTCACCACAACGTCTGCCTCCTTTTGCATGTCTTCGATGCTAGTGAAGTTCGAGCACACTTCCATGGTGTTCTCGAACTTGTTGCGGTCACTGAGCGAGCACCCGAGGAAGAAAGCCCTCCATCCAATGCCCCAAGGGAAGGGGTTGGGGTTGGAGTTCATGGAGATGAAGAGGTGGAAGAGGAGTGAGAGACAAGGAGGCTTAATTGAGTGCGGTGGTCGGTAAGTAGTTAGTGTTTGGCTGAGTAAATATAGGTGTTTTGGAGAGGTGGACGATAGGATTTAATGCCGATCAACCTTTGAACTTTGTGTTGTT
>NC_053024.1:729240261-729255907 GCF_003073215.2 Triticum urartu | reverse complement strand
AATACTGGATACTAGCTCATTTTACTTCAGCTCATAAGGAAAGGGATCTGTATGCAAAGCGTGTCATGGGACGGTATGCTGGAATAAACGCATATAGCCAGTTCATGTTTACCCTTTTCTTTACACATATGATTGGGACTAGCAAATTCACATATACAAATATGTTTCTAGAGCAAGGATGAGAAGCACTCCATACACAACCACAATTGATGGGATGACGGAACTTTAGGTCGAACCACACAGGTTTCGCTTGTTGATATTTCTGGCATATACTTGATGAAATATACATAAATATGTGTTCTTTCGTATAGGTTTTCACCAGAATCAAGCATCAGTTCAATGGGAACTGGAATGATGAAAACACTTGTCGTGCCTCAGAGTGTGGCGCCGAAGAGAAGGACGAGCAGTCAGTGGTGTCTTCGTCTTCGCCGATTGTGCTGGTGTGTTATTCCTTTCCCTCCTCCGCCGCCTAGGATACTCCACCACCAGACCTAGCCAAACAGGTCGGCCCAGCACGGCACAACACGACCTGTGCTAATCGTGCCTGGCCCGGCACGGCCCGCCGTGGCACGTTTAATAGTCGGGCCATGCCGTGCCGGCCCACGGGCGCTGCTCCTTGGCCCAGGCACGACCTGATTAGTAAACGGGCCGGCCCGATGGCCCGTTTAGCACGCTGGGTTGTGTATTTTCAGCCTGTTGGGCTGGTTTTTAGGCCTATTGGGCTATATTTTAGGTATACATATGTAAAAAATTCTGAAAATTATATAAAAGAATTAAACGGGTCGTGTCGTGCCGGCACGCAGCCCGTTTAGCCCGTGCCGTGCCTGGCCCATGGCGGGCCGTGCCGGCGTGCTCGCTCGCTGGCCTGTTTGTCCCGGCGCGTTTGGCCAGCTATATCCACCACCATGGGATTCGACTATGGCCTTGCCTTGGATGGGTTGAGGATTATCAGTACATCTGGATTTTGCCATCCTTCTTGGTTGTGATTTTCATTCGTTTTTCCTCCTCGGTTTAGCTTCTCTTCTATGCATGGTGTATATGCGCCCTTCGGAGGATTGTGTTAATGCATCAAATAGGATGTGTGCACGTATTTTATCATGGATCTTTGATCCACAGTCTAACAATCTTTTGTTCTGATGGCTGCAATTATGTGACACAGAAGGTGCTTCTTGCTTGTTTGTTCAAATGACTAAAAGAAAATACCCCCTTCTTTTTATAGTACACATTCCCTTGACATACATTCCAAAAAATTTAAGCACCCACATTTTAATTTATTTTGGCAAGGCCAGGGCTGGGGGAATCCCCACATTATATATCTGCTTACATTTCATTTTAACACTTTTGAGCAAGTTGTTCTTTATTTTGCCAGTGCGTAGATGCGGAAGACCGGCAACCGACGGCAATATGTTCATGTGGCTTCAAGCATAGGTTATTCATGGAGGTACATAGTTTGAAGTCCCTTTTGTATTATTCTTAGGAGAATGGAGTAAATAATATGTGATGCCATGTTCTGTCAATACCACTGTAAAGTTTCGGTGTTTAATTTTCTTGGTGATCTCTCATAGGTTTATATATATGTTCTCGGTTTCTAGAATTGTTCTGTATTATCTGCAGATATGCCACAATTGCCACCTGAGGCCATTATGAATTGTGGTGGGATGGCACAAACAAGAAGAGATGGTATCAGGTGACTTAGTGATAGTTTTGCTTTGGGAGTATTAAGAAGAGTGACACGTATTGTGGTTAAAGTCCGCAAAGATATGTTAGCTTTTATTTTGAATTGATGGTTGTGCTCTGGCATCCACCTTGTAACACTGTATAGACCTTCTGGTTTGCTCTGTTTGCTATGCTATGCTATATGCCTGAACATTTTAATGATGTATTTCTGTTAAGTGGAGTACCTTTTTTTTTGACACATGCTGCTCATTTGGGCTGCATATGCATGTTAAAAAGTACATCAGCAAGATTTGTGCGCCCATAGCGCAAGGGGAGCTCCCTCATTGTGCCCACGTGGATTTTTTACTGTGACGATAGGAAGAGAAAAAATGGGTGAAAACGCGCCGATCCTCTGCTTGTTAACGTGCCTCGTTGGAGAACCCACGCCGCCTATTCCTCCGCCAAATCCACCGCACTAGGGCTAGCCTGCCCGCGCCGGCGACGCGCATCTGCCTCGCGTCACGCCGCCATAGTCACCGCCCCTGCCGCCGGCGAGGCGACCCCGCTGAGGTACCCAAGAATCTCTAGATAGATGCGGGCGCCGTCGCCGACTCCGGCCTCGGCCGCGTCTGTGGCAGCGGCAAGGACCTACACCGTGGGTCTCGGTCTTACTGCTCATCCTTCGGGAGGCTGCGTGCGGAGGGAAGGCAGACCCCATGGAAGCGGCAGCACCCGCGCCCCCAAGAAGCCCCGCAGCTCCGCCTCCGGCGCTGCTGACGACAGGCCTCCTGTGATTTCCTACTAGTACTACCACCGTCGCCACAAGAAGTCCTGGCTCGAGGAGCCACGGCCATCCTTGACGACGCCGCGGCAGCTGGAGAAGGGGGGAGGAGGAGGAGGCGCTAGGCAGGGGCTCGTGGCGGAAGCGCCCGCTCAAGCACGAGCTGCTCAGCCTGGGGTTTGCCCTGCTTGCATTGGGCGCGGATAGAGACGGGGAGGAGCTGCTGGGGTGACGGCAGCCGAGGCGCAGCTGGGGAGTGTAGAAGGAGAGCACTTCGGCGCCCCGGAGGTGATGGCGCCGCAGTAGCCAGCTGGAGGTGGCCTCTCCATCTGAGAAAAGATGGGTAGAGTAAGTTGGATTTGTGATTGCTTCGCAATGAAACTCTCCTCACGGCTTCAGCAACAAGGAACGGCCAACTAGAATACTTGTTCTCTGTGTAATTTTGACGCTGGCTTTGTCGCAAGTTGGAAATTCAGGGTGCCGATCCGCAGGCGTTTGTCGGTTTAGTGTGCAAGGTAAGTTCTTGACGATGTCTGTTCTGAGCATGTGTTTGTTTCATCACTATAACGAATGCAGCAAAACTGGGGCCTGAATTTTGATGGTGAATGCAGGTTTTCTGGCCCCAAGATGGTGATTGCTACAAGGGTTCCATCACAGCCTACATGGAACTAACCAAGAATTATGTATGCTTTCTATATCCCTGGTTCTTATTTTTCTTATTCATGAAATATTGTTGTGGCTGAGTGGATTATCCTCAGTTGAATTTGATAATCTTTTCTGCAATTTCCTTACTAAAAGGCTTGTGATGTACTCCCTCCGTTTTAAAATAGATGACTTAACTTTGTACTAACTTTAGAGTACCACTCTGTTTTCCATGTAATGTCTGCACTATAAAGAGTGCCATGTGAAATGTCGTGTAGTTGATATCTAAAGCTAAACGAACTACAGGTGAAGTATGAAGACCTTACCCTAGCTAATGAAAGGATAAAATTTTCCATTTCATCTGAGGAAATGAAGTGCCTTAACCTGAAATTTGGAACATCTAACCTGGATAAGAAGGGATACGATGAACTACTTGCACTTGCTGTCAGCTTTCATGACTACCAAGGTCTTGATCCATATGATCTAGTGTGGGGTAAAATAACAGGTACTCCTATGTCTTTTCCTTATGAGTGCCAATGCTTCTAGCTGTTAACTGTGATTAGATGCCAATGGTCCTTTCTGTTTATTCTTTCTGTCATCACAGGTTTTATTTTATTGTTTGTAGTCATTGTCCAGTTTACTTTGAACTTTTACCGTGTGGTAAGAGTTAGTATTGTAACTATTAGGTAGCTCAATAATCTGTTGATAAGAAAATAAGTTGGTATATACGATGGAGAAGTACCGAATCTCTTAAAGCATAAAGCCATAAAAATCAGCATGCACTGAGGCCTAGGCACAAAGTAAACATGTTGTAATTTCAAAAGGTTAATTTAGTTTTGGTAGGGGTGCATAGGTATAAACAACAAACCATCTTTTCCAAAAAAAAACATGGACCATTCTGCATCCAGTATATTGACATATTAGTTGCTCTCTTGTTTCTGAACATTTTTGAACCAGCTAAGAAGTACTCAAAATCTTAAAGCATAAAGTCATGAACATCCTAGGCACAGAATAATCATGCAGTGAAGATACTTTATTACAAACCATGTATGATATGACACAAACACCAAATCCTTGAAGCAGCCGTCCCATGTAGAGAAGTGATGAGTCCTATGGATTAAACATCGATTAGCAAGCATGAAGCTCGTATCGCCGTGAGAAGAAAAAGGGCAGAAAATAAGCTTGGAAAACATGTGGGTGCATTATGCCATACATTCGCGAAGGAGATGGCGAGCCAACCGTTGATGTTCTGAATCGCCACCATCGTTAACGACTGAAAATTCAATAGGCATTTCCATTACTCTGTTATTAGAGTATAAAAGAATAAAACTTTAGTGTAGTCAAGAATTAATTTGTTGCAACTTGCAAGCATATGACATGAACAAAATACTGCACTTTTTTCAGAAAAATTCTTCACCTACACATTTTCTGCAACACCAATTTCTCTTCTCTGATTATCATATCAAATGCCCACACACAACTACTTAAATAACTCATGAGATTCGAGACTAATACAAGGTCAACTCCAAATTTTCATTCGGAGGGAGGGAAGGGTCAAGATTTTCTCACCCCTTTCCGGCCAATGTGCTCGGCCATCTGGCCGCTGGCTATGGCCCCGACCATGGTGCCGATGTGGACAGCGAGTCGAACGTCAAGAAGTGCATCACGTGCAGGCACGAAGTTACTCAACATCTCTAGTCCAAGAAGAAGTGGAAACAGAGCAAGCTTAGATGCTTCAGGCACAACCTTCTCATAGTTTTCAATTTTTTACTTATGTTTTCAATTTTTTTATCAATTATTTGCAGTTCCATCTGCTTCTCATAGTTTCTGCAATCTTCAAATTCAACTTGTGTTAGAGGCTTCAGTTCTTACAACATATGATACTCGCTTGATCATTATGTATATGATGCACTGAATGCACTATGCTCTTGCCCATTCACTACTAGGGAAAACGTTATACACAGAACTTTAGCAGTAACGCTTGTTAAAAGAGCAAGCTACTGCTAGATAGCAGTAGCGCATGCAAAATAAGCGCGCTGCAGATGGACATATATCAGTAGCGCGTCTCACCGAAAACTCGCTACTACTAAAATTCCAATCACTTAGCCGATGGGCTATATATAGTAGTAGCGATCTTCCAAAAACCGCGCTACCGCTAATAAAATTATAGCAGCGCGTTTATGTGTAAATCGCTACTGCTAACAAAAAGAAAATGAAATGAAAAACGAATAGAGAAGTAAATGAAAATGAAAGAAATAGAAAAAGGAGAAAGGAAAAATATAAAATGTAAAGAAAAATAAATGAAAAAGGGGAAAATGATGAAGACGTAGCAGTAGCGCGCTATCTGAAAAGCACTATAGCTAACTTAGCTATAGCGCGTTTTCTGTAACGCGCTACCGTTACTTTTGACTTAAGCAAAAACGGTTTCCCCCCGGCCACCAATTCTCCCCCAAATCGATCCCTCGCTTCGCCGCCGTCTCCCCCACTTCGCTGTCGCCCCCACTTCGCCGCCTTCTCCTGCCGGCGTCGACGCCGCGCTCATCCTCACGGCCGCCGCCCGAGGCCGCCCAGCCTCACCGCCGCCGCCTCTCGGGCCGCCCTCGACCTCACCGTCGCCTCCCTCGACCTCACCTTCGCCGCCCTCGACCTCACCGCCCCCGAGCCTGCCAAGACTGCCACGTCCCGATCCTGAGCCCGCCCAGCCCGCCCCTACCTCCGTCGCCAAGCACCTCCCCGTCACTGTCTCTCCCCTCTCTGTAAGCCCCCCAACCCATCCTTTTTAGTTAATAGATGTTAATGTTAAGTAGTAGATAATGTTGATGTTTTTTAGTTAGGGTAATAATAGACGATGTTAAGTAGTAGATAATGTAGATGTTAATTAGTTCAGTAGGGTTTAGTTTTTGAATTGAGTTTGTTTGACTAGATGTTAATTAGGGCAGTAGGGTTTAGTTTAGAGTAAAGATTAGTTCCATAGTTAACTAAATATAATCTATATTTGGTTTTTGAATTGAGTTTGAGAGAGCATGTATGATTTGTGTAGATTTTCTTGAAGTGTCAAACGCTATAGGACATGCAAATTTGAAGTGGTCAGGATATATGCAAATTCCTCAATTGTGTTTGCCCATGTTTCGATTGTGTCCAAGTGGCCTTTTGTTGTTTCCAGGGAATGAAGCTGAGTGGCCTATGTTTTGCCGGAATGTTGATTCATTTCCGTTCTCGCAAATTTCAGGTTCTCGGTTTGTCCACTTTTTAGCAAAGGTCATGCCGAAATTTTCCGTGAATTTCGGCATGACTTGTGCTACAAACTAGGACATATCGAGTGCCCGGGATTTGCCGCACCAGGAAGGAGTCAACGTTCCTACAAAAAATAGGCCTTTTGTATGTCATTATTCATTTTATTAGGTCTAGAATTAATTTACTAGATTTAATCGTAGGAAATATGGCTAGCAACGATGAAGGACAGGGTTCTGGTGATTGCGACGACATCTACTAGGCGGTAGACGAATTTTTTAGCCTTGCCGACGATCAACCGGTGGCATCGGGGACTGAGACCGGCACGCAGACCGGTGCTGAGACTGAGACCGGCGCTGAGACTCAGACCGGCATCGAGACCAGTGCTGAGACTGAGATCGGCGCTGCCTCGGGGAGCGGAGCCGGTGTAGAACCGAAAGCAAAGAGGCAACGGCTTCCTAACAAACTCAAGACTACTAGACTGGTGGTCACGGAGGTGGACGACGGCAATTTTGAGCCAAAGGCGCCCGAGGAAGCGCGTTGATGCTACGGCAATCAAATAGGCTGCATCGTACGGATAACCGCCACCATCAATGATGAGAAACTACCAAAGATAGAAAATATGAGGAGCTCCCTTCTAAAGAAGTTCACCAGATATTCTTGTTCCCGGGCCGGAATGAGAAGGATTATGAAGATCCAGATGAGGACCCGGCAATGAAGAAGATAAACAAACACGCCATGACCAAGTTTAGCAACGCGTTGGCCACCTGGAAAAATTGAGTGAAAGCAAAGATCATCGACAAGAAGGAACCCTACTCCGAGATTGTAAAGGATAATCCGACAATCACGAAAGAGCAGATTCAAATATACAAGGACACTTGCGAGGCCGAAGCTGCCAAAAAAGTCTCAGTACATGAAGGGGCTTCAAGAGAGAAACATTGGGAGCCACCACCTCGAAAGCCGTGGTTACGGCGGAAAGAGGTCCAAATGGGCCAAGGAGGACGCGGAAGCCGCGAGTCTTGGCATCCCAGGCCCCTTGGAGGATTTCACCATCCCGCGGGAATGTGACGTCCTTAGGGCCCGGCACCGTTGGGACCCAGTGAAGAAGGTTTACGAGACAACACCGGTCATTACAGAGTTCATGAGATTGCTGATAATTTTAGTTTCTGATCAATTCGACTGCACATGTTAGTCATATTTGTAAACGATCCTTGTGCCTTTTGCAGAGAGAACAGCACCGGATTGCGGCCGAAAGCGACTCGCCGTTTGAGGCATTGGCGAGGCCCAAGTGGGACACTCCATTCAACCAGACGTTGAACATATTGAAACGACAACCGATGGATACTCGACCGTGAACGGTGTCGGAGACGGCGCCACGTGGAAGAAGTACTACCGTGAGACCATGGAGGAGAGAAAGGAAAGACGGAGGTTAACCGAAGAAAACATCGACAAGAAGGTTGAGATTGCGGTTGAGAAGAAATCATCTCAGACAGTCGCAACAGCGGTAGCTGCCGCAAAACAGGTGGTTGCATATTTGTCTACTTCCTTGGTGACCGTCGTTATCACTTGGACAAGGCAAAATCCAGAAAAAAATGCAGAGGACTTTCCCCTTGCCGACTTCTTGGGGAGCAGCTCGACTAGCGTTGCATCAGCGCCTGCTCCCGCACCGGCTCCCGCACCTGCTCCCGCACCGGCTCCCACACCGGCTCCCGCACCTGCTCCCGCACCGGACGTGCTCAGTGGTGCTTCGTCTTTGGCTGAACTCGATGCCCTCACGGTATCTGTCACACCGGCCCCCTTCAATATAAATGTATAATCTCCCATTTTCGTTGCCTTTCGAATGTCTCACGTCGTAGACTTTTCTTTGCAGGCCGACGAAACCCCGTGCACCATATTGTACACCATCGGCGACCAAAAGGTGGACGTGGGGAAGGCGACGATAATGAAGCCGAAGGAACCATTGTTCCATAGCTGGCCGATCCCCCCAAACGTCTTCAAGGTTTTCGTGGCCAGTGTCAAACCGGGCCATGAGAATTTGCCTCCTCCAATACTAATCGGGGATGACGACGAGACACCGCGGCGGCTTGGTGATTGTTGCAATGGGTGGGTCCTGTTGTGGCCAAAGAGTCTGCTTCGTCTGGAGGCGGCCAGGAGCACACCCACGAGCACGCAGCCTCGGCAAGGTATGAACATCAACACCCCACCTACCCAATTAGCGTCGGGTGTCGGGTTGGGTGATAGCGGACGGGGTAAGGAGGAGGCTCCATTAGTCGCTGATGACGTCGCCATGGATGAGGATGAGGACGACGATGGCACTGAATAGTATGTCTATACTGGCGCCTCCTCAGGGTTTGAGCGTCATGAGTCGGTGCCTGAATTGCCGTCTCAACGTATTATGGACGACCTTCCTGTTGGGGAACGTAGTAATTTCAAAAAAATTCCTACGCACACGCAAGATCATGGTGATGCATAGCAACGAGAGGGGAGAGTGTGATCTACGTACCCTTGTAGATCGACAACGGAAGTGTTTGGTTGATGTAGTCGTACGTCTCCATGGCCCGACCGATCAAGCATCGAAACTACGGCACCTCCGAGTTCTAGCACACGTTCAGCTCGATGACGATCCCCGGACTCCGATCCAGCAAAGTGTCGGGGAAGAGTTCCGTCAGCATGACAGCGTGGTGACGATCTTGATGTACTACTGTCGCAGGGCTTCGCCTAAGCACCGCTACAATATTATCGAGGACTATGGTGGCAGGGGGCGCCGCACACGGCTAAGAATATGATCACGTGGATCAACTTGTGTTCCTCAGGGGTGCCCCTGCCTCCGTATATAAAGGCTCAAGGGGGGGTGCGGCCGGCCTAGGAGAGGCGCGCCAGGAGGAGTCCTACTCCCTCCGGGAGTAGGATTCGCCCCCCCCCCCAATCCTAGTTGGAATACGATTCGCGGAGGGGGCAAAAGAGAAAGGGGGGCCGACCCCCTCTCCTTGTCCTATTCGGACCAAGGGAGGGGAGGGGCGCGCGGCCCATCTTAGGCTGCCTCTTCTCTTTTCCACTAAGGCCCACTAAGGCCCATATAGCTCCCGGGGGGGTTCCAGTAACCTCCCGGTACTCCGGTAAAATCCCGATTTCACCCGGAACACTTTCGATATCCAAACATAGGCTTCCAATATATCAATCTTTATGTCTCGACCATTTCGAGACTCCTCGTCATGTCCGTGATCACATCCGGGACTCCGAACAACCTTCGGTACATCAAAATGTATAAACTCATAATATAACTGTCATTGAAACCTTAAGCGTGCGGACCCTACGGGTTCGAGAACAATGTAGACATGACCGAGACACGTCTCCGGTCAATAACCAATAGCGGGACCTGGATGCCCATATTGGCTCCTACATATTCTACGAAGATCTTTATCGGTCAGACCGCATAACAACATACGTTGTTCCCTTTGTCATCGGTATGTTACTTGCCCGAGATTCGATCGTCGGTATCCAATACCTAGTTCAATCTCGTTACCGGCAAGTCTCTTTACTCGTTCCGTAATACATCATCCCGCAACTAAATCATTAGTTGCAATGCTTGCAAGGCTTAAGTGATGTTGCATTACCGAGAGGGCCCAGAGGATACCTCTCCGACGATCGGAGTGACAAATCCTAATCTCGAAATACGTCAACCCAACATGTACCTTTGGAGACACCTGTAGAGCACCTTTATAATCACCCAGTTACATTGTGACATTTGGTTGCACACAAAGTGTTCCTCTGGCACACGGGAGTTACATAATCTCATAGTCATAGGAACATGTATAAGTCATGAAGAAAGCAATAGCAACATACTAAACGATCGGGTGCTAAGCTAATGGAATGGGTCATGTCAATCAGATCATTCAACTAATGATGTGATCCCGTTAATCAAATGACAACTCTTTGTCCATGGTTAGGAAACATAACCATCTTTGATTAACGAGCTAGTCTAGTAGAGGCATACTAGTGACACTCTGTTTGTCTATGTATTCACACATGTATTATGTTTCCGGTTAATACAACTCTAGCATGAATAATAAACCTTTATCATGATATAAGGAAATAAATAATAACTTTATTATTGCCTCTAGGGCATATTTCCTTCAGTCTCCCACTTGCACTAGAGTCAATAATCTAGATTACACAGTAATGATTCTAACACCCATGGAGCTTTGGTGCTGATCATGTTTTGCTCGTGGAAGAGGCTTAGTCAACGGGTCTGCTACATTCAGCTCCGTATGTATCTTACAAATCTCTATGTCTCCCACCTGGACTAGATCCCGGATGGAATTGAAGCGTCTCTTGATGTGTTTGGTTCTCTTGTGAAATCTGGATTCCTTTGCCAAAGCAATTGCACCAGTATTGTCACAAAAGATTTTCATTGGACCCGATGCACTAGGTATGACACCTAGATCGGATATGAACTCCTTCATCCAGACTCCTTCGTTTGCTGCTTCCGAAGCAGCTATGTACTCCGCTTCACATGTAGATCCCGCCATGACGCTTCGTTTAGAACTGCACCAACTGATAGCTCCACCGTTTAATGTAAACACGTATCCGGTTTGCGATTTAGAATCGTCCGGATCAGTGTCAAAGCTTGCATCAACGTAACCGTTTACGATGAGCTCTTTGTCACCTCCATATACGTGAAACATATCCTTACTCCTTTTCAGGTATTTCAGGATGTTCTTGACCGCTGTCCAGTGATCCACTCCTGGATTACTTTGGTACCTCCCTGCTAGACTTATAGCAAGGTACACATCAGGTCTGGTACACAGCATTGCATACATGATAGATCCTATGGCTGAAGCATAGGGAACATCTTTCATTTTTTCTCTATCTTCTGCAGTGGTCGGGCATTGAGTCTGACTCAACTTCACACCTTGTAATATAGGCAAGAACCCTTTCTTTGCTTGATCCATTTTGAACTTCTTCAAAATCTTGTCAAGGTATGTGCTTTGTGAAAGTCCAATTAAGCGTCTTGATCTATCTCTATAGATCTTTATGCCTAATATGTAAGCAGCTTCACCGAGGTCTTTCATTGAAAAACTCTTATTCAAGTATCCCTTTATGCTATCCAGAAATTCTATATCATTTCCAATCAGTAATATGTCATCCACATATAATATCAGAAATGCTACAGAGCTCCCACTCACTTTCTTGTAAATACAGGCTTCTCCGAAAGTCTGTATAAAACCAAATGCTTTGATCACACTATCAAAGCATTTATTCCAACTCCGAGAGGCTTGCACCAATCCATAAATGGATCACTGGAGCTTGCACACTTTGTTAGCTCCCTTTGGATCGACAAAACCTTCTGGTTGCATCATATACAACTCTTCTTCCAGAAATCCATTCAGGAATGCAGTTTTGACATCCATCTGTCAAATTTCATAATCATAAAATGCGGCAATTTCTAACATGATTCGGACAGACTTAAGCATCGCTACGGGTGAGAAGGTCTCATCGTAGTCAACCCCTTGAACTTGTCGAAAACCTTTTGCGACAAGTCGAGCTTTGTAGACAGTAATATTACCGTCAGTGTCAGTCTTCTTCTTGAAGATCCATTTATTCTCAATTGCTTGCCGATCATCGGGCAAGTCAGCCAAAGTCCATACTTTGTTCTCATACATGGATCCCATCTCAAATTTCATGGCTTCAAGCCATTTTACGGAATCTGGGCTCACCATCGCTTCTTCATAGTTCGTAGGTTCATCATGATCTAGTAGCATGATTTCCAGAACAGGGTTACCGTACCACTCTGGCGCGGATCTTACTCTGGTTGATCTACGAGGTTCAGTAGTATCTTGTTCTGAAGTTTCATGATCATTATCATTAGCTTCCTCACTAATTGGTGTAGGTGTTGCAGAAACAGGTTTCTGTGATGTACTACTTTCCAATAAGGGAGCAGGTATAGTTACCTCGTCAAGTTCTACTTTCCTCCCACTCACTTCTTTCGAGAGAAACTCCTTCTCTAGAAAGGATCCATTCTTAGCAACGAATGTCTTGCCTTCGGATCTGTGATAGAAGGTGTACCCAACAGTCTCCTTTGGGTATCCTATGAAGACACATTTCTCCGATTTGGGTTCGAGCTTATCAGGTTGAAGCTTTTTCACATAAGCATCATAGCCCCAAACTTTAAGAAATGACAACTTTGGTTTCTTGCCAAACCATAGTTCATAAGGCGTCGTCTCAACGGATTTTGATGGTGCCCTATTTAACGTGAATGCGGCCGTCTCTAAAGCATAACCCCAAAACGATAGCGGTAAATCAGTAAGAGACATCATGGATCGCACCATATCTAGTAAAGTACGATTACGACGTTCGGACACACCATTACGCTGTGGTGTTCCGGGTGGCGTGAGTTGCGAAACTATTCCGCATTGCTTCAAATGTACACCAAACTCGTAACTCAAATATTCTCCTCCACGATCAGATCGTAGAAACTTTATTTTCTTGTTACGATGATTTTCAACTTCACTCTGAAATTCTTTGAACTTTTCAAATGTTTCAGACTTATGTTTCATTAAGTAGATATACCCATACCTACTTAAGTCATCTGTGAAGGTGAGAAAATAACGATATCCGCCACGAGCCACAATATTCATCGGACCACATACATCTGTATGTATGATTTCCAACAAATCTGTTGCTCTCTCCATAGTACCGGAGAACGGTGTTTTAGTCATCTTGCCCATGAGGCACGGTTCGCAAGTACCAAGTGATTCATAATCAAGTGGTTCCAAAAGCCCATCAGTATGGAGTTTCTTCATGCGCTTTATACCGATATGACCTAAACGGCAGCGCCACAAATAAGTTGCACTATCATTATCAACTCTGCATCTTTTGGCTTCAACATTATGAATATGTGTGTTACTACTATCGAGATTCATCAAAAATAGACCACTCTTCAAAGGTGCATGACCATAGAAGATATTACTCATATAAATAGAACAACCATTATTCTCTGATTTAAATGAATAACCGCCTTGCATTAAACAAGATCCAGATATGATGTTCATGCTCAACGCTGGCACCAAATAACAATTATTTAGGTCTAATATTAATCCCGAAGGTAGATGTAGAGGTAGCGTGCCGACCGCGATCACATCGACTTTGGAACCATTTCCCACGCGCATCGTCACCTCGTCCTTTGCCGGTGTTCGCTTAATCCGTAGTCCCTGTTTCGAGTTGCAAATATTAGCAACAGAACCAGTATCAAATACCCAGGTGCTAATGCGAGCTCTAGTAAGGTACACATCAATAACATGTATATCACATATACCTTTGTTCACCTTGCCACCTTCTTATCCGCCAAATACTTGGGGCAGTTCCGCTTCCAGTGACCAGTCTGCTTGCAGTAGAAGCACTCAGTTTCAGGCTTAGGTCCAAACTTGGGTTTCTTCTCTTGAGCAGCAACTTGCTTGCTGTTCTTCTTGAAGTTCCCCTTCTTCTTCCCTTTACCCTTTTTCTTGAAACTAGTGGTCTTGTTGACCATCAACACTTGATGCTCCTTTTTGATTTCTACCTCCGCAGCTTTTAGCATTGCGAAGAGCTCGGGAATAGTCTTTTTCATCCCTTGCATATTATAGTTCATCACGAAGCTCTTGTAGCTTGGTGGCAGTAATTGGAGAATTATGTCAATGACGCAATCATCTGGAAGATTAACTCCCATCTGAATCAAGTGATTATTATACCCCAGACATTTTGAGTATATGCTCACTGACAGAACTGTTCTCCTCCATCTTGCAGCTATAGAACTTATTAGAGACTTCATATCTCTCAATCCGGGCATTTGCTTGAAATATTAACTTCAACTCCTGGAACATCTCATATGCTCCATGACGTTCAAAACGTCGTTGAAGTCTCGGTTCTAAGCCGTAAAGCATGGCACACTGAACTATCGAGTAGTCATCAGCTTTGCTCTCCCAGACGTTCATAACATCTGGTTTTGCTCCAGCAGCAGGCCTGGCACCCAGCGGTGCTTCCAGGACGTAATTCTTCTGTGCAGCAATGAGGATAATCCTCAAGTTACGGACCCAGTCCGTGTAATTGCTACCATCATCTTTCAACTTTGCTTTCTCAAGGAACGCATTAAAATTCAACGGAACAACAGCACGGCCATCTATCTACAATCAAACATACATAAGCAAGATACTATCAGGTACTAAGTTCATGATAAATTTAAGTTCAGTTAATCATATTACTTAAGAACTCCCACTTAGAAAGACATCCCTCTAATATTCTAAGTGATCACGTGATCCAAATCAACTAAACCATAACCGTTCATCACGTGAAATGGAGTAGTTTTCAATGGTGAACATCACTATGTTGATCATATCTACTATATGACTCACACTCGATCTTTCGATCTCAGTGTTCCGACGCCATATCTGCATATGCTAGGCTCGTCAAGTTTAACCTGAGTATTCTGCGTGTGCAAAACTGGCTTGCACCCGTTGTAGATGGACGTAGAGCTTATCACACCCGATCATCACGTGGTGTCTGTGTTGGGGAACGCAGTAATTTCAAAATTTTCCTACGCACACGCAAGATCATGGTGATGCATAGCAATGAGAGGGGAGAGTGTTGTCTACGTGCCCACGCAGACCGACTGCGGAAGCGTTGACGCAACGTAGAGGAAGTAGTCGTATGTCTTCCCGATCCGACCGATCCAAGCACAATTACTCCGGCACCTCCGGGTTCTTAGCACACGTACAGCTCGATGACGATCCCCGGGCTCCAATCCAGCAAAGCGTCGGGGAGGAGTTCCGTCAGCACGACGGCGTGGTGACGATCTTGATGTTCTACCGTCGCAGGGCTTCGCCTAAGCACCGCTACAATATGATCGAGGTGGAATATGGTGGCAGGGGGCACCGCACACGGCTAAGGAACGATCTCAAGGATCAACTTGTGTGTCTAGAGGTGCCCCCCTGCCCCCGTATATAAAGGATCCAAGGGGGAGGGGGCGGCCGGCCAGGAGGAGGGCGCAGGAGGAGTCCTACTCCTACCGGGAGTAGGACTCCCCCCCCAATCCTAGTTGGAATAGGATTCCCCGAGGGGGATAGAGAGAGAGGGGGGCCGGCCACCTCTCCTTGTCCTAATAGGACTAGGGGAGGGGGGAGGCGCGCGGCCCACCTTGGGCTGCCCCTTTCTCCTTTCCACTAAAGCCCACTAAGGCCCATATAGCTCCCGGGGGGTTCCGGTAACCTCCCGGTACTCCGGTAAAATCCCGATTTCACCCGGAACACTTCCGATATCCAAACATAGGCTTCCAATATATCAATCTTTATGTCTCGACCATTT
>NC_053024.1:729211807-729239261 GCF_003073215.2 Triticum urartu | reverse complement strand
AAAATCAGGGGGAAAGAAAAATTAGATGATTTGTGATTTATGAACGCCACGTGTCATCCATCAGAACGGGTTTCACCTGCTAACCGTGAGACCTGGTCTCATACAATTTTTTCCAGCAGATAGGTTTGGTGGCTAGCCTGACACACAGCCTCGGCCTTTTCTCACTTCTATTCTCGTGGCACTTTCAAGCAAACATGATACAACTCTTAAGTAGCAGACTCACGCATGCGTAGCCGGCCCGTCATGCTAGCCACTAACTGAACGACCCACACGACCTAGCATGCAGCGAACGAGCCCACGATGTAACTACCAGCTAACTCCATGCACACGCAACGCGCTCCCACGCGCACACCGCGTCCGCCGGGAACAGAACTGCCAATACATCTAGCTAGTTAACGTGACTGTACCATCACGCCGCACACACACACGCCGCATATCTGCTGTGTCCTGCCCGTCCCGTGCGCACCCGACGCGTCCGACGAACCCGACATCATCAATGCGTCTCGCACGTCCCTCGCGCATCCGAAGCGCCCAACCACACCACGCGACGTGGCTTATTCCAACAGCTGAGAAGTCTGGCGCGGGTGAACTCGACGATGACGGACGATGCGTCCACGGCCGCTTGGCGGAGGTTGGATAGGAAGGAGATGGGCGACAGGTTGCTGACAGTAGGACCGGGGCGATTGTTGGCGACGACGGCGGCTGCGCCGTCAGTAGGGGGGAGGATGTGGGCGGGCGCAGGCGTAGGTGAGGTTGCTGCAGAGTTGCTCGACGAACTCCTCCTCCTCCTTGGCAGCCAGGGCTTTTGGATCCATCGCACAGCCTGGGGAGCGAGCTAGAATGTACTCTGTAATCTGTAATGTATGGAAGAAAAGGAGGGAATGGCTGTTAGCCTGTGACTGGATTGGATGGAAAGACCGGATATATATAGCAGCGTGGGTAGGTAAACTAGGAAAGAAGTAAATACACATACAAATTCTTTACATATAATGTGAATATTTTTTCAATCATACGTTGAATATTTTGGAAATACATGGTTAAAGTTTTTTAATTACACGATGAACATTTTTAATATGTGTTTTACACTTTTTTAAATACATGATGAACATTTATTCAAATATGTTTTGAACAGTTTTTCAAATATCTGTTTAAGAAGTTTTTGAATACATGATGTTGGCGACCACGGCTTTTGGATCCCTCGCACAGCCTGCGCCGCGAGCTAGAATGTATTCTGTACTGTGTGTGAATGGCTCTGAGCCTGTGACTGGATTAGACGGAATGGCTGGATATATATATATATATATATATATATATATATATATATATATATATATATATATATAAAGTCTATTTAAGACCCAGGGTGAGGAATAAGTAATTCTTCACCCTGGTCAGGGTCAGTCGGCCGTGTGACGGTCTGGTTCAACCCAGCACAAACCGATGTAAATTTATAGCAAAAATTTTATCATGCCGCTGTAATTTTACGTTAACGCTGGAAGGTCGTGGGGATTTGGAGCTAGCCCACCGCCCCACCGCATATATTTTTCAATAGATGCGAGCGGTTTCCGCTGAACACCGACTAGCGGGCGGTGATTGGCGGCGTGCTGGACGGCGATGTGCTCGGCGAAGAATTCTCATCGGATGATTCCTTCACTCCCCTGTCCATCTCTCCCTCGTCCTCTCGTGCGACTCGGAGGCCAACAGCGGCAGCGGTGATGGAGCGTACAACGATTCTTCACCGGTGACCAATCCCAAATCCATCCCACTGCTCAATCGGATAAGGCGCTTGCGACAACCAACATTCACCGAACCAGATTTTCCATTTCCTCCACAGCCGGCTCCGGCACAAGTTCTCCACGTTTCTCCTCCCTCTTCTTCTCTCTGCTTCCCTTCCAACCCCAGCTCACCCTGCTAGATCTGAATGATTGCCTTGCAGGAATGAAGGTCATGGTCGGCGCTGCATATCCAGAAGCTATGCCACGGCCGCCTACAGTTCCACCCAGGCTAGCTGATTTGCATGCATGCTTGATTTTTGATCTCTTTCCAACCTGTCCTGTTCATTCTATTTTATACGGTCATATTTTAGCTAGGCTCTGAGTGCACCATGTATCCATAGTTGCAAAACAATTCTTGAGATTTCCTTTTGGTAAAATTTCTGGAATATTTTAGTTGTACATAATATTGGCTGCGCCATCATAACCATTTGTTTACCCCCCTAGTATAAAAATACCAAAGTAAGGTTTCTATACATACATACGAGAAAGCACCTCTTTAATTAGTAATTTGCTGGTAGAAACATCGATCTGTTATTACTGGACATGAAGTAGCTTTTACAAATTCTATAGGTAATTGCGTGGAAATTAATCTGAGAAATTGTTGTCGAGATAGGTAATTACTTGAGAACAGTTGCTCTTTAAGATTTCTTGAGCTTTATTCCGGATGCTCAAGTGAAGCAATTGCTTCTCACTGAAGGGTCTATTTTTTTCTTGGACGGGTCAGGTTGTTCCTGTTTTCTCTTTATTCAGATGTACCTTGGATTTGTAAATCAGAAAGTGTGATGCTCAATGAGATTCAGGTCGCGCTAAGACATCAACAATCAGTGACAAGCCTCCACTATCTATTGCAAAAATGAAGAACCGGGTTGATTGCTTATCCTCATCCCGGTGATTTGGTCCCCGCAAAAAAAAGAATATGATTTTGGGAGAATAGGACCTGACTAGCTTCTAACTCTGCTGAACTGTACTGATCATAGTGTTAAACTAATTTTTCTTTTGCTCTTCTAAAGGCCATTTGCAATGATTCATAATGTGCCAGAGGAGATGGCTCAGTTGGAAATTATGTTCAGTTTCTTTATTCCTATGCTAATTCTCTGTCCATTTGTAAGACGGTTGGTGATGTTCAGAATAATAAGCGAAGTGCAGAATGAAATTAATGGGGCCGAGATTAGCGGTTTCCTTTCCTTTTCCCTGGGAAGGCGAATAGGAAGGCGACTTTGTCCCCTCGATCTGCCGCCGGCCAGGCCGGTGGTTCCTTCCCTCTCCGTCCGCCGCTCCGGCGATGGGAGAGGGGCGGGAACCCCAGTCCTGTGCTTCCGGTATGTAGATAGTAGGGTAGTGGTTCCAGGAGTTGCCGTCATGGTGGGGGTGGCGGCGTCGGTGTGGAATAAAGATGTTGGTGGTTCCCCCTCATCCCGGCGAAGCCTTTGCCGGAACCGGCGAACTGTCGGCTTTAGGTGCTCTCGGATCCTTCGATATGGTGAGCTTTGGTGCTCCGAGCAAAGCGCTGGATCTGCCAGCGCAGGTTTGTGGTCACTGGATCTTTGCAGGTTCTTCTCCTCAACGGCGAATTGGTAACGGTGACTACAGTAGACTGTTTAAGCAACTAAGCAACTCAAGTCCCATGGCGATTACAAATCATGAGTGGCTGCTGCACTATTCTTGTATGTTCTTCTATTTTCCATGGAAGCATTCAATCATATTTGTTTTTTCTCACAGCAGTTTATATACCTCTCCATGGATCATTCAGGTGTAAAAATATGGATTTTCACTTTTGACCTGCAGTATTTGACGGTCTCTATGTGGAGGGTTTCAGAACTTTCTCTAGGTGCAGACCGGATTAGTAGCGGTACACGCTTGCAACTAGCAAAAATTGCAAGATGCAGGGTTGCGTTTTCTCTTTCCAATGCATGGTAATGAAGCCTGTTAATCCTGAAGTGTTATATGTGCACTTTTGTGTTGGTATACTTCTGAGAACTGAAAATATTTTGTTTTCAGGTATCTGTTCAGGTGGATGACCGCTAATGTATGTGGGATATGGATGTCTTCATATTTGTGGTGGGTACAAGTAATGTTAAATTGAAATTTGAGGCCCTCTTTTCATTACAACCAGTAGCAAAATTTAGGTTTTGGTGAGAAGAAAGGTGAACCTAATGGCTATAGCACTATTGAGAAGAATGTTTCAGTCACTGGAGAAATTGAGGAACAAATGAAGTTGATAGAAGAAAGAGCAATAAAGATCTATTAAACATATATATAGATTGCTTGGCAATAAAGATCGACATAAAATAGCATTACTTGTTTTGGGCATAGCTAAACGTACAAGCTTAATACTACTGAAATTCTAAAATCTATTTGTATGTGTTCGATCAGAAGTAATGTTTGGTTTTGTTCATAGGTTGTCCACTGTTTTGTCATTCCACCTAACTGATAGAGATTGTAATCGGGTCAACAAATGGCATACATTTTTTTCAGGCAGACAAACCTATTTTGTTGAAAATCTGAACTTTGTAGTTCAGTAGCTATCGTGTAGGTGTATTTCAATCTTATGGCTTTTTTTTGCTTGAGATTCGTATATACTGTAATGATGTTGAGTTTGTTCACATTAACCTATCTTCCTATTTTGCTGAGCTATCCACTGAAATTTGCTTAATTTCTTCTTGATTCCTCGTGTTTACTACCACTGTACCACTAGATTTGATATGTTTTTATTTAGTTCCATTTAATATTGATTCAACTATATTATGGGTGGCTTTGGCATTTTTCCCTTACAATCGTGTGTCTGACGAATTATGGGGTGTGCCTCTTTCACACTAATGTTTGTTGCAAACTAATCATGAAATTCAATTACTTCAGGTCTTTACTTACAACATGATTTACGTCCAATTCTTTGCTCCTTTTGTTTCATCACAAAGCAATGAAGTTTAGTAGCATAACTTCTAGTACTATTAAGAAAATCCATATTGAAGGGACTTAAGATACTTCTATGTTTAATTTTGATGATAATGTCGTAAATAGTTGCTAGACACAGACTAGTTCAATACGGCGACTCCCACCATTGAAGCTGGCACAGCTCGATAAAAGACATGGTTAGTGAGCATTTTTAACAATAGTTACAGAATTTGGCTTTTTGTCTTGTTTCTCACTATACTTTTGATTCACCTGCAGCTAGCATGTTATGGTTTCATGTGATTGTGATGAATCTAGTACATCCAAAGTCCCACTGTGATATCTTTGATTTTGACATTATATTATTTTTAGTTCAGGGCAGTGAAGCCTATTACTCCCTCCGTTCGGAATTACTTGTCGCAAAAATGGATGTATCTAGACATATTTTAGTTCTAAATACATCCATTTCCGGGACAAGTAATTCCGAACGGAGGGAGTAGTCCTGAAGTGTTATATGTGCTTCTATGATGGTGGCCACTACCTGTTTGTTGGTATACTTTCAAGAATTGAAAATATTCTGTTTCAGTATCTGTTCAAGTGGATGACGGTTAATGTACGAGGGATAGAGAGTCGTGTCTTCATATTTATGATCGGTAATTGTAATGTGCAATTGAAATTCAAAACTTCATTTACTAATAACCAGTAGCAAAGTTCAGGTTTTGTGAGAAGAAAAGTGAACCAAAGGCTATAGTACTATTAATAGGATACTGTGTTGCTTCCAGCCCATGGATAAGAATGTTTCAGTCTCTGCAGAGATAGCTGAACAGATGAAGTTGGCGTAAAATCTATGGTCACCTACTGCTTGAAGATCAAGTTCGACAGTATTCAGTTTGCAAATTCGGTAGCATTCAATTTTGTAATAGAGATTTCTGAAAAATAATAATCATGCCGCTGGTTACTTAGTGCTCAGTGGCATTCAGTTACGTCTAAACGAATTTTATTTGTAAGCTTAAGATGGCTTTTGTTACTACTATATGGAATCTAGTATTTATTAGACCACTTTGTTATTCCATGGTTACCAAAAATTCCATGTGGACAAAATCAACCAGTGACCTATGTTTCTTACGGTTACTAAAAATGCCTCCTACAGAATTGTGACAGTGGCCTATGTTACTTAAATCAATCACGTGCCATATTTCATTTTTAGTAGAGAACCGGTGTACTCAGTCCAATGTAAACAGCAATATATCTAAGGCAAAATACCTGAACTATAGAAACGCAGACTTATATCTGAAAAAAAAAATCAAGAACGCCTCACTACTGTAAGATTACCTGATTACCAGTAGAATTACAGCAAGAGGCGCTCTGTGGGTTGCTTGCCTCACTACTGTAAAGATTACCTGATTAGCCGTAAAATTACAGCAAGAGGCGCTCTATGGGTTGCTTGCCTACATGACATAATATTTTTTTTAAATGCCTACAGGAAGTAATTGACTCACATGGAAACCGTAAGATTACCTTGCACTCTTTTCTTTACAGTTGTTTTAGTGCGGAGACCCGTTTCTCATTCAAAGCTATAATATTACCTCACAAAAGTTCTGCTTCTTACTGTCTATGGTTTTGGACGTGGGAGCACAAGTTGGCTGGGGTGAGGAATAAGAATTCCTCACCCAGGGTGTTACTATTCATCACCCATGGTGTAGAATAAGTTATTCTTCACCCGAGATAATCTTACGATCATTTCATAATTAAATTATGTTTCGAATTCAAATAGTTACATTCCTATTGATTAATTACGTAAAATTTGACATAAAAAATAAAAATATAGGTCATAAGACAAGAAAATTTGCAATTTATGAGTATTTTGGACTATGTTTTTACGTTTGTAATTTTACATAACATAAAATATTTTTTACGGTGATTATATATTTTCTTACGGTCCCTTTTTGCGTCGGAAATAAGACAAAACTTACGGAACGTAAAATTACGGTGCATTGAGAGTAAAATAGAGGAGGATGAAGAATAACTATTCCTCACCCAGGGTGACGAATAGCGTGACCCTATATATATATATATATATATATATATATATATATATATATATATATATATATATATATATATAGCAGCGTGGGTAGGTGATAAGAGGGGCTAGGGTTCAAGGAGAATGGTAAACTATGAAAGAAGTAAACTCGGCAGAATTGGAATGAAGTAATCTTTGTGCGTATGATTTCATCTCCGCGTGGGAAGAGATAGGGATCCAGCGTCAACGTCTGCAACGTGATTTCAGTCATTTCGATCATGTCTCACGGCCCATATTGATCCCAGCATGGATGGGCCAAAGCCCTTTTATTTTAAGAATTCCGTACAGCATAATTTAATAAAATGTTCAAAATGTTTAGATCAACGTCGCTTAAGAAATTCTTCATTTCTTCCTTTTCTCTTTTAATTTTTTTTTCTTTTGGTTCTCTATTTCTCTTTTGTTTTAAGGAAATTACAAGGATGCATTTTTTAGATAGGTGAGTATCTATGTTTTTAAGGAAATTTTCATAATTAAATATATGTCCATGTATTTATAAAATGTTCAAGCAATTTGAAAATAAAAATGTTATGTGTTACAAAAATTGTCATTGTCTTTTTCAATAGTGTGTTTTTCATAAGAAATGTTTATACTCATCAGTATTGGATGCTGCTACTGGGTTGACGAACATGCTCTTGCGATGGCCATTGTTCTAGGACTAAACTAAAACCCTTAGAATGAAAAAGTGAGCGTCGACAAGTTGCACATTGACAACTGCCAACTATGCATGCAATTACAGAAATGCACCTGCATATGGGCCACTGCCCGCCTTAATATTCCTCGCCCAGTCATCAAGGATCGCACAGCCCACCGACACAATGATCAGTGGAGGCTGGCGTCGCCTTGCTACTAGACCTCACAAAGCATGTTATCATGCTAGCTAGATTGGCTGAGGTGGCCAGCCCTCGCTCGCCAACCTTCACCAACCTCACTACCAAGGCTTGAACTACCTGTGAAGATGAGCTAATGCCCATCATTTGCTCAGGGAATTCTGGTGCCACAAGCACTATTTCCGCCATTATCCTAGATGTCGACTCTGAAATATCATCACACTACAATCCTGTGAGCGACCAATGCCTTCATCCTGTATCAAGAAAATAGCCCGAACCAAAGGGTACTCTGTGCCTATGGCATGTTGCAACCCGTTGGGTTAGACTGAGCGTCACAATATTAGGCTCCACAGGGACACAAGGGTGCTTTGATTCCTCTTCTCGGTGTGCAAGGGCCTCCTTCATGAGGTGTTCTGTCATATGATGGTTTCCTCTGCAAGCGCACACCTATGCAAATGCACACCTTGGCAAGGCGGCAGCTAAAAGCTATGTCAATGGAAGGGGGTTTCAACCTTTTGCATTCAACCTAACTGCACTAGTGAGTGTTTACAATCTCTATACCTTAGTCCCTTATTTCAAGTTGGCTTCAAACCGTCACTCCTTCATCGACTTGCGTGCCCATGTTTTTTGTGAAACCTAGCTAAGCTTGAAATTTGGAAGAACTAAAATTTGGACCAGTCTAGTTCGTTCAAGTTGTTTCAATAATCTGTTCACTCGCCCCCTCCCACCTTCCCGGACTCCGAATGATCCTACATATGGACATACATACTCATACACAGCTGATCATGTTGCTGATGATGATGTTTGGTGAGTATTTCCACAATGTTCCTGTGGACGTGTGAGAAAGTCTGTTGTTAAAGGTCATATGACTTTGCAATAAAGATAGTGTTTTGATTATATCAGTTGTGGTAGAATTCTAATCCTCATTTAGAAACATTGACAACATGTGAGCTCCCCTTGACGGGCCTAGAGGAGAGCATTACGTCGTAATGAATCTACGAGGGTAGGCCTGAATGATAGAATATTGTTCCCCGAGTTTAGAAGTTATGATATTATGGAGTAACATGGACCCAATTACTTTAATCTATGGTTAGGCTTTGTCTTACTCATTTCCATCAGATAGTATAGTTGGCCCCTGGTAGTATAGTCATAAGTAATAGTCATAAGTATACGTGATTCAATATTTATGCAACATCCCTATCCACACGAAAACATTTCGACACCTAGAAGCAATGATAATGATTATATACTTCACAACTCTGTTATGTTCCTTCTGTTCCCGAGAACGATCTAGTCACTACAACAAACATATGTGGCTTGTCATCATAAAAATTGAAGTTTGTGCATCTTTCGTCACCTTTTTTTTACTTATATTGGTCTTCCGATGTTCAGCGTCATTTATCACTCTTTCCATCATTTACAACTATTCTTGTCTCACTTCCATGCACAATTTCCTTGTGCTCCTCTTGCTTTCTAAAAGATCTACAATCGATTTCCTACACATTTTGATATTGTAAATGATAATTTACTTGTATATATTTCACCCTCTATGTTACATGCGTAAATTGAATCAATTACACCCAAGAAGTTTAGGGTATAATTTTGTCGTTCGAAAAATCGAGTTTGGTTAAAATGCTTTATTATAAGTTTGTGTTGTGTAATGCATATTGAAGAAAACAATCATCAATGTTGACACAATTTTGGCAGTAGGTTAGGCCATCTGTGTATTAATGTGTTTAGCTTGCCATATAGATATAGCATGTACCTCAATTAATTATAATCACAAGTGAATAAAACAAAATAAATTATTGTTTAAAAATAGTTGTCTAGAATATCGTAAAATAAAAGAACTAGTTGACCATGAACAGAGCTTGGATGGTTAGGTTCACTGTGGTGGAAACCAACTTGGCTTCAAGTCCTAGACTTGGCATGGGTGCTGACATTTTCGTGCAATTATTCTAGGCTATCCAGTGATGTTTTTTAGTAGGAGACGATGTTCCCATTGGCTATGAGGCACCTGTGGCGAGTTTGTCAATCTCAAGATCTTCTGGATCAACATTTCGGAGGTGCTCATAGAGGTACGGTTTGCGTGTGTCTGTTAATATGGGTGGGTGTAGGTGTGTTTTTATGAGTGTGTGTGCTTGTTCCACATTTCTCAAAAAAGAGTTGAGATTAATCTTGTGGATATTGGTGAATAGATTAGTGTCCCATGCAATTAGTTTGGATTTTTAATGTAATGCATTAGTGATGTTTTATCAGCTAAAAGAGTGATCTGCTAAATTACATGGATACAATCAGATGTTTTGTTTGCTGTGTGGTCTTCGGTTATCTGTTCTATATGTTGAGTAATATTATACACAAGATGTATTAATGATGGTTTGTGTGACTAGTATTTGCATGGGTAAAGTAAAAAAATGTTTTAATACATTCTGATGTTCTTTATGACATACTGGATGGCCAAATCATACGTACTACAATTGCTTTTAATAATTAATAATTATGTAAGTAAAAATGTTTTAATATGTTTCCCAACCACGTGCTCTGCAAGACTGGGGCATACTTTTAGAATCATCCTCTTTTAGCTTGTACAGTTACTTCAAGCTTAAAGAGTTTACTTTTCGTAAGCATATAGATGACAACAGATTTGTTTTTCATAACTACGGAAAATTATAGTCTAGCAAAGAAATTAGTTGCCCTTCATTAATGTCTTTATAAGAACTAGCGGTGTGACCCGCGCATTTGCGCGGCTAGATTTCTTAAAATGTTGTTATATTTAAATACGCATTTAGGTGTTGTTATAGGATGGTAGACTTGCAAACTTACACAATTATGTTGAAAGTGCATAATGTAGGAACTCGGTTATCAAAAATAATTGTAGCCTAATGTGAACTTGTTTTATCGTGCGTGATAAGTACTGTTGCAAATGTGAACTTGTTTTATCGTGCGTGATAAGTACTGTTTGCAACGTATTCGGTGCATGACAATGTGAAGTCATATCATTTTTGTCCGGTCATGACATTCCAAGCTATATTAGTGTGTGTCTTCAATCCAAAAAATTTAAGAAACAACCTAAGGAAAGATAATATCAAACACTAATGTCTAATATAGCTCCCTCATCACTATTACAGTTGCGTCATGCAATATCACCACATGCTTCCACACATGCTAATGTAATCTTTCTCTAATTATGTCTGTTGCTTAGCTGTCTAACATAATATAAAATTATTTGTGTATTCAACAAAAATTGCCAAAATAACTTCCTCTACTAAATTCTGGCATATCTATATATTTTATAAATAGAGGTTGTGATGTTGTATGGCACAGTTTCACTAAAAGAAAAAGGATAATGGGTGTATTGTTTATATCTTCACTCTTCAGCCCCGCGCGAATAGAATTGTTATTCATTTCTTTATTTGTCTCAGGTAAATTTTCATTTTGTACCAGTTGGATGACCTTTCTCTTGTCTCCACTATATCCAGCATCGTTGAAGTTACTGGATGTTTTGATGGGTTAGCATTAGATGCACGTGAACCTCTCTGATATCAGTATGGCTGGTGCAAAAAAAAGTATGGCTCGTGCATGTATACTCCTTTCTAGACTGAAAGATTTATGCATGATATTCTATTCCTGGGAAGGTCACTTGTCTACTTTGTAACACATAAGTGAGCCGGTATGCACATATTTCCGTTGTCCGGTTTGCACCTCCGTACCTCAGGTTTGTACGTGTCAATATTAGACTTGATTTTAGAATCATTGGAGTATATATGTTTTAGCACTTGTGGTTGAACATGATGGCTTATTTGTCTCTTGTTTTAATATTAAATATACTTCAAATCTTAGCCTCATTAAATTCGGCAAACTTACACGTCCATCTTATGTTTGAAAGTGTTGTCCGAAATGCCTCTTTTTTCTCGAACAAAAATTTATGAATAGCTTTAACTGACCTATTAGAAGTACTTCATCGGATAAAATTAGCACACCCCTAATAGGTCAAACAGGAGATATTCAAATAATTGAAAAGTTTACCATCTCTAACAGTGCAGTTCTCCTGCTTATTTTATAATGAGATATATCGCAATATGTCCCCCTTCTGATCCTTTCATCTGCTCAGAGGCGAGCTCTGTAACAGTATACATGTATATTGTTTTTAACTAAGGGTCAATAAACAATTGACCTACTGGTTTTAGCAAAGAAATAAGTAAAAGCTACCTGGCACATCGACCAAAATATTTTAATGAAACATATTTCATCAATTCTGCAAACCATTATCCAAAATGATCTGACACCTACAATATATAGAAAATATGAAATATGTAAATGCAGACTCTGATAGTTTTCCCTTAAAAGGGTTGTTATTGTACATGAACCGAGGCTTACAACCGTTTAATTGTTGTTTTAACCGTATATTGGCAGGAGAAATATCAGCAATCTTATGCCTTTTTTAAACGAAATTGGTAGTAGTTGCTATTTAGTCATCTATAATTATGAAATTTCTAGGTGCAGCATACCTAGCAAAACTTTGCTTCAAAGGAAATTTAATAGTATAATCATTGGAGTAGTTTTGAAATAACAGAACATACTACCTTCTTTTCAATATACATCTCCTGCTCCCTTCATACTGATTTAACCTTGTGGATGTTGATATTTTTTTATAAACATAGTCAAACTTTACAACGTTTGACCTAGGATAAATAAAAAATGCAATGTATTTTTTAAATCAAAACGCAATGTCTTTTGAGGGAGTATACATTGTCGAGTAAGATCTGCTCAAATGACACTTTTAAAGTTTACGGAATTGAACGACCACACTACTTTGCACAACAGGAAGAGAACAATGCAGAAAAAAGATAGATAAAATAATTACTTCCATATATTTATAAACTCGGCAGTGTAAGGATACATGCTCATCTCTGCGAGAAGGGTATGCTTATTCTTTACAATTCTTCTTAGGAGCATGCCCCCATAACTTGTATGTGTGCCAATTTCAACTGGGACTCATAGATCATGTGCTTAGCACAAATGTCAAGAATGAAAATATCTATGTTTCGAAAATCAGTTAATCACTATGTGACATCTTACAACTACACTAGTAGAAAAAGGGCCTGTGCCTGTTGTCCCGGTTCCTGAACCGGGACTAAAGGGTCGGTACTAATGCCGTGTCCCTTTAGTCCCGGTTCAATCCAGAACCGGGACAGATGGGCCTCCACATGGCCTGTGCGCGGAGCCCAGGCAGGAGACCCTTTGGTCCCGGTTGGTGGCACCAATCGGGACCAATAGGCATCCATGCGTCAGCATTTCTGTGGCTGGGGTTTTTTGTTGAAGGGGGGGGGGGGTTGGGGGTTTTGGGGGGTTAAGTTAGGTGTTTCATATATTGTGTTAGCTAGCTATAATTAATAGAGAGAAGTGTCCTCTCTTATGTCCGTGCTTGGTCGACGCTACGTACTATACATATGTATAAAGAGGACTAGACACGCTAGCTAGCTAGTAAGCAAACGAAGGAAACAGAAGATCGTCATGAACATATATGCATACAGAGAGAAGTGATATCGACCACCTCTCCTTCTCCGAGAGATTGGTCGAACAACAAGTTCTCGTATATCTATCCGACACTACCGTCTACATATATACAATAATTATGTCTTACAAATATAATCATATGAACTCATGGGCGACATAGTATTCTCCGTCTTCAGCGATCACGTGGTCAAGAAAGAATGCCGCCAATTCCTCTTGAATTGCTCGCATGCGAGCTGGTGCTAGGAGTTCATCCCGCTTCCGAAACATCTAATTTGAAGAAGGGGGTCAATACATATATATGAATGAATGAAACTCAACACAAATGATGGTAATAAAATAAAATTGTGAATGTTGTTATTTACATACTTCATATTGTTCGTCAGTGTAGCCCCGCTCACAGGTCGTGTGGCGGATGGACTCGCAAACGCAGTATCCACATAAATCATTCCCTTGTTCCTGCCACAACCACTTTACAAGAAATAGAGGTCAATCAAACTGATAAGCAAGAATGCCAAATGGTATTGATGAAACTCGCGCTTGAATCAATAGGAGATGCGCGGAACATGCTACTATAGTACTTACTTTCGGGTGTCTAAATTGCAGCTTCTTCGGGAGTCCTGGAGCTTTTTTGGAGAATTTTTTCCAAACCCTGCCAGACAAAGAAAACAATTACTTGATCTATCAGGAAATGAACAAAGTTGCTAATATGGTGGATAATGATCGATTTAACTTACTTCTCGAGCATTTGAGTCATGTCCGCATAGTCCTGGGGATCTTTTCGTCTTGAGTCTAAGACGGTTACTAGTCCCTGCTCAAGCTTAATCTCTAGGAGAATATAGTGGTAACTGCACCCGCATGCATAACTCATCAATTACATTACTATAACCTTGACTAATATATAAGGGAAACCGAATACGCACAAGACAGTAACACTCACTTGAAGTTGTAAGGAAAGAGTATTATATCTTTGTTTTCATTTATTACCAACGATCGTAGCAAGTTGGCCTCTGTAGCTGTGGCATGAAATTTAACCTGAGTTGCATCTATGAGATATGTGTTAATGAACCCAATATCACCGACTTGTCTTTTATTCAATTCGGCGATCTTCAATCTGCATAATATAGTGAGGATGATTATAAATACATGCAATGAAAGAGCTGAGCTATATAGAGAGACTTAATGACAGAAGTAGTACTACTTACAGATAGTAGCAGGTGACCGTTGTTTTATCGAGGGCCAATTGATTGAAAAACTGAAAGAACTCCTCAAATGGAACATGCAACAGTTCAATTCCAACGAGGTCATGCTACTTTTTAACTTTCACATACAAAGTACTCCTCCCCCCAGAGTCTCTGCAGATTTTCAAGTACCAATCATGCAATCTTCGCATCATCGTTGATAGAGATCTTTCATCTTTGACGAGAGGCTTCCCGTACTCGTATCTTTGTATCTGCACCTCCATGAAATCATAATGTACATCGTCGGGTAGGTAATCGCCAAGATTGCTATAACCGGGCACCATCCTCGGATCATTAGCGACGTTGTCGCTAGGCACCTTGAGCGGGGGGCACGATTGCTTCGCTTGTTCGCCAAGCTGGGCAATTTGTTTCCCAGCTCGTCGTTCTTTCAGCCTTTGATCACTGACAGTACTTCTCGACCGCTCCGCTTCGGCAAATTCCTTTCCAATAATGCGCTCATAGTTTCCTTTCGGCGGACACTTGGGTGGTTTTGTCAGGGCAGCCAGAGTGCGCTTCGCTTTCACCGGATCTAACTTCTCCTCCGGAGGTGGATGTTTCTTTGCTTTCACCCCTTCAAAGAAGTTCCTCACTTCTTCTCGCGCGATCTTGGCATTCTCCTCCGGGTCCTCTCGTATGGTAACTTCTCTGGAGTCTTCAGAGAAGGACCGACTCTGTATGTCCTCCCGCCTTTGGCTGTACTGCTAGACGCCGGCAGAGCAGACGGAGCGGTTTGCTTCTCTACTTGCTTACGAGGCGGAGGAGAAATACTACGACATGCCGGAGCAGCCGGAGCGGCGGCAGGTCCCTTCCGCCATTGCTGACGAGACGGAGAAGGAGGAGGTTGGCTGCTCCGGCGCGTTGGCGCAGGCGGAGAAGGAGGCGGAGTTCCGCCACGCGCCGGAGAAGGATCCGGTCGAGTGCCCTTATCGTCACTCGCCGGAGGAGGAGGCGGTGGAGGAGGCGGAGTGCCCTGACTCGCCGGAGGAGGAGGCGGTGGAGGAGGCGGAGTGCCCTGATTTGCCGGAGGAGGAGGAGGAGGCGGAGGCGTCTAGTTCGGAAGGTTGATGAGCTCCTTCTGCCATAGGCATGGAGTCTTCAGAGCAGACCCCATCCTAGTCTCCCCTTCACCGGTAGGCTGGTCAAGCTGGAGGTCCTCAAATCCCTCTGTTATTTCATCCACCATCACCCTAGCATATTCTTCTGGAATCGGCCGGCAGTGAAAATTTGCGCCAGGTTCAGTAAGATAAACAGAGCCAATAGCCGCCTTGACCTTCAAAATCATCCATTGCGTCATAAGGTGGCAATTTTGAGACTCCGTGATAGCATCCACGGGATAGTTGGCAGGAGCCGTCAAGGCATGCTCCGGCTGAAACAGCTCGGTGGAAGCCACGCTGCTTCTCCGCTGAGATGGCGGGGTAGCTTCCACTATGGGAAACAATTAATCTTTGCCGTCTGGCTGATGAAAAGCTGACGGCAAAGTAGTCTTTGCCGGCTAAACTTTGCCGTCTGAGTTTGCCATCAGCTTGCAGACGGCAAACTCTTTGCCGTCTATTTTTAGGCCTTTGCCGTCTGTGGAGCACAGATGGCAAATTACCTGATTCGTATAGTGTTCGGGGGAAGCTTCGGCAGTACGTTTGCTGCGATTTGCTTCTCGTTCCTCTATCGCTTGTACCCTTGCTTGCAGCACCTGCATTTGGGTCTGCTGCAATTTTTCCTCCTCTCCTAGGATTTGTAACCGCCTGCGTCCGGAAACCCAACCTTCCACGGAATGGAGCCTAGCGTGCCTCGTATCCGTCCAGGGTGCTCAGGATTCCCGAGGGCCATTGTGAGCTCGTCGTTCTCTCTGTCTGGAAAGAACGTCCCTTGCTGCGCTGCTTTGATATACTGCTGAAGCTTCCTGCCTGGTATGTCATTTGATCGTTCGTCCAAATGCACTTCCCTATTACAGGGTCCAAGGTTCCGCCAGCCCCGAAGAACCAAGTCCGGCAACGGTCTGGCCAGTTAATTGTCTCTGGTTCAATCCCTTTATCAACCAGATCATTCTCAGTCTTGGCCCACTTAGGCCGGACTACGAGGTAGCCACCTGACCCCGTGCGATGGTGATGCTTCTTCTTCGCAGCATTTTGCTTGTTTGTCGCTGACATCTTCTTACTCTTTTTCGATGTCTTGTGGGCCACAAATGCGGGCCAGTGATCTCTGATCTTCTCATATCTGCCCTGGAATTCTGGTGTCTCTTTATTTTGGACAAACTTATTCAGCTCTTTCTTCCACCTCCTGAATAGTTCTGCCATCCTCTTCAGAGCAAAAGACTTGATTAATTGCTCTTTACCTGGCTTCTCTGGATCATCCTCTGGCGGTAGGGTGAAATTTTACTTCAGCTCAGTCCAAAGATCATTTTTCTGCATATCATTGACATAAGACACCTCAGGGTCTTCTGTAGCCGGCTTTAACCATTGCTGGATGCTGATCGGGATCTTGTCCCTAACCAAAACCCCGCACTGAGCAACAAATGCGCTCTTTGTGCGGAGGGGTTCAATCGGTTGGCCGTCGGGCGTGATTGCTATGATCTCAAACTTTTCATCCGAGCTCAACTTTTTCTTCGGGCCTCGTCTCTTTACCGAAGTTATTCTCAATCCGGAGGGCTAGAAAAAAGAACAAAGACTTAATTAATATGTGTACATACCAAAACAATGAATGCATCAATTAGCTAGTTAGCAGAAGCTTAACTAATATATATACCTAGTCGGACTCGGTTCGGTCACTGGAGACGTCATCACGGTCTCCTTCTTGCACCGGCATTGGGTCACTGGAGCCATCCTCACGGTCTCCTTCTTGCACCGGCATTAGGTCACCGGAGCCATCATAATCATAGCCAGCTGCTTCCAGACCATCGGTGTCGTTGAGAAACAACGAGCAGACGGCATCACTTCCTCGTGCGATTATGTCCCCCAACAACTCTTCTTGTACTTCGTCTCGGGCGGTGTCCATAGTTTCTACAAATATTGACAACATGGCAATTATTATTCAAACATGACAGATGGATATATTAGTGGCAAACATAGAACTAATATTAATTAGTGGCCTCGACGCTGCTTCTCTAGGGTTTGGGGTGGCCTCGACGCTGCTTCTCTAGGGTTTGGGGTGGCCTCGACAACGCTTCAAGGATAAAAAAAGAAGAGGAAGAAGAAAAAAAGAGAAGAAGAAAGAATAGAGGAGTAAGAACTCCTCTATTCTTTCTTCTCCTCTTTTTTTCTTCTTCTTCCTCTTTTTTTTATCGGGAACGAGGGTCGTCGAGGGTCACCGAGTGGTAGAGGAAACCCAAAATAGCAAGTATCGTGGGTGTGAGATACATGTGGCCGTCGGTGTCGGACACTACATCCACGTCCCACAAGTGACGTGGAAGTCGAAGCCCGCGTCACTTGTGGGACGTGGATGTACTGTCCGACACCGATGGCCACATGTATCTCACACCGATGATACTTGCTATTTAGGGTTTCCTCTACCGCTCGGCGACCCTGACCCTCGACGACCCTCGTTCCCGATAAAATAAAGAGGAAGAAGAAGAAAAAAAAGAGAAGAGCGGTAGAGGAAACCCTAAATAGCAAGTATCGTCGGTGTGAGATAGATGTGGCCGTCGGTGTCGGATAGTACATCCACGTCCCACAAGTGACACGGGCGTCGAAGCCCGCGTCACTTGTGGGACGTGGATGTACTATCCGGCACCGACGATACTTGCTATTTAGGGTTTCCTCTACCGCTCGGCGACCCTCGACGACCCTCGTTCCCGATAAAAAAAGAGGAAGAAGAAGAAAAAAAAGAGGAGAAGAACTCCTCTATTCTTTCTTCTCCTCTTTTCTTCTTCTTCTTCCTCTTCTATTTTTATCCTCTTCTTCCTCTCATGTTCGACGACCCTCGACCCCTCGGCGACCCTAGACCCCCTCTCGACCCCCTCATGTCGAAGTTATCGGGAAGGGGGTATATCGACAACGACATACCCGATACATACATACATACATATCACATGCATCCATACATATATGAACAAAATTAATATCTACTAATTAACAACCTAAATAAAAAAACTAATACATATAGGAATAAGAAGAAAAAAGAAGAGAAGAAAGAATAGAGGAGAAGACTTCCTCTTCTTCCTCTCCTCTTCTTCTCCCTCTTCTTCCCCTTCTTCCTCGCCTCTCTCATGAATGTCCGGCGTTCTCGACCCTTGACCCCCTAAACTAGTTCTCAACCCTCGACCCCCTAAACTAGTTCTCAACCCCCCTCATGTCAAAGTTATCGGGGAGGGTTATATCGACCCCCCTCCTGTCAAAGTTAACATGGAGGGGGTATATTGACAATGACATGCATACATGGAAAAAATGCTATACATCTATACATACCTAGCCGCATACATATATACATGGAAATAATGCTATGAAAAAAAATATGAACAAAAAAAATGCTATGAACAAAAAAAATAATACACATAAACAAAAAAATACATATATGAACAAAAAATGCTCTGAACAAAAAAATACACATATATGAACATCTATACATACATATAGACACATACATATATACATTATATATACGAACAAAAAAATGATAAACCGGGGTGGCGGCGGCTCACAGCAGCGAGGTTGACCCGCGAGGGCGAGGGCGGGGGCGACGAGGGCGTCGGGGAAGGCGGCGGCGAGGGCGTCGGCAAGGGCGGCGGATGGCTCGGGGAGGAGGGCGGCGAGGGCGGCACGGGCTCGGGGAGGAGGGCTCAGGGACGAGGCGAGATCGAGGGCGGCACGGGCTCGGGGCGGCGTGGGCTTGGGGACAACGGCGAGCTCGAGGAGCGGCGTGAGCTCGGGGAGGAGGGCTCGGGGACAACGGCGAGCTCCGGGGCGGCGCGGGCTCAAGGGCAGCGCGGGCTCGAGGGCGGCAAGGGGTCGGGGCGGCAATGGCTCGAGGAGCGGGTGGCGGCGGCGACGAGGAGCGGGCGGTGACGGCGACGGCGACCTCGGGGCGGCGACGGTGAGCACGGGCAGCCTGGCAGCATCGTCGGGGAGGGATCGAAGAACTGAACCAAAATTTTCACAAGGGTGGCTTATATAGACGAAGCATTGGTCACGGTACGAGGCACAAACCGTGACCAATGCCCCCCTTTAGTCCCGGTTGGTGCCACCAACCGGGACCAAAGGCAACCGTGACCAATGCCCCCCTTTAGTCCCGGTTGGTGCCACCAACTTTGGTCACGGTTTGTGCCACGAACTGACCAATGCACCATTTAGTCCCGGTTGGTGCCACCAGGACCAAAGGCCTTGTGCGGCTGCTGCGTCGAAGTTTAGTCTCACCTGCTAGTTGAGAGGCCAAAGGCCTTGTGCGGCTGCTGCGTCGAAAGTTTAGTCCCACCTTGCTAGTTGAGAGGGGTGCGCACTGGTTTATAAGCCCCACTGCCGCACCCCTCTCGAGCTCCTCTCCATTGCAGGCTTACGGGCCTAATTGTCACTGCTATGCCTGTGGGCCTACTGGGCCTCCTGCGGGCCTGAATCCTGGCCCTTGGATGGGTTTCTAGTCGTATTCAGGCCGTGGGGGCCCAGTAGGTGGCATTTTTTTTGTTTTTTGTTGCTTTATTTATTTTCTTTTGTTTTTTGCTTTATTTTTAATTCTTTATGCTTTTAGTTTTAGAAAAATTATAAACTTTTTGTTAATGCCATTAGTTTTCAAATTTGAAAACCCTTTTTTTGTTTTTTTGTTTTCTTTGTTGCTTTATTTATTTTATTTTGTTTCTACTTACAACAAAATACTTATTGTTGCTATTTCTTCCAGTTTTTTGTTTTGTTTTCTGCATTATTTATTTTCTTTTGTTTTTGGCTTTATTTTTTTATTCTTTTTTCTTTTAGTTTTAGAAAAATTATAAACTTTCTGTTAGTGCCATTAGTTTTCAAATTTGAAAACACTTTTTAGTTTTTTTGTTTTATTTGTTGCTTTATTTATTTTATTTTGTGATTAACTTTACTATAAAAATAGTTTTTTTCCTGTTTTTTGATTTTTTTTTGCATTATTTATTTTCTTTTGTTTTCTGCTTTAATTTTTAATTCTGTTTGCTTTTAGGTTAGTAAAATTATAAACTTTCTGTTAGTGCCATTAGTTTTAGAAAAATTATAAACTTTCTGATAGTGCCATTAGTTTTCAAATTTGAATAGTTAAAATTTGAATTCTTTGAAATTTGTGTGAATCACAAGTTTGTGATTAACTTACTAAAAAAATGAGAATAGATGCGCTTATAGAGAAAATTCAACCTATCATAGTAAATTTCTATGAATTTCAGAGAAATTCACTATGAATTTAGGTTAAACTTTTCTCTATTAGGGCATCTATTTTCACTTCGAGAGGAGCTCAACAAGGCAGAGAGGGAAGGGCTTATAAACCGGTGTGAGCCCCCTTCGGTTGGCGAGGTGGGACTAAACTCTGCCCGCAACGAGGACCAACCCTTTAGTCCTGGTTTGTGGCACAAACCGGGACTAATGGTCATGGGCCAGGGGCGAGGAGCAAAATTATAAACTTTCTGTTAGTGCCATTAGTTTTAGAAAAATTATAAACTTTCTGTTAGTGCCATTAGTTTTCAAATTTGAATAGTTAAAATTTGAATTCTTTGAAAATTGTTTGAATCACAAGTTTGTGATTAACTTTACTTTTTCCAGTTTTCTTTTGTTTTTTGCATTATTTATTTTCTTTTGTTTTTTGCATTTTTTAATTCTTTTTTCTTTTAGGTTAGAAAAATTATAAACTTTCTGTTAGTGCCATCGGTTTTAGAAAAAATTATGAACTTTCTGTTAGTGCCATTAGTTTTCAAATTTGAATAGTTAAAATTTGAATAATGGTATTACGAGGGCCGAACCTAAGACATTAAAGCATTTCAAATGAACTCTGAAGAAGTTGAATGTTGGCATGGTATCATAATTTCACCCACATAGCATGTGCATGTACAAAACAGACAATGGTAGCATGTTCGTGTGTTACAAAGTTGGCATGGTATCATCATAATAGTTGCGGGAGAAAGTCTTCACTTTTTCTTCGCTTGTGTCATTTGCTTATTGCGCCGTAACCATGGATAATATTCATCGTTTATCAGGATGCTTGGGTCAGCCTTGACATTGAAGAGAGGAATTTCATGAAACTTTTCATAATCTTCAGACATGTCTGTCTTGCCGTCCACTCCCAGGATGTCCCTTTTTCCTCAAAGAACTATGTGGCGCTTTGGCTCATCGTATGATGTATTCTCTTCCTTATCTTTTATTTTTCTCGGTTTGGTAGACATGTCCTTCACATATATAACCTGTGCCACATCATTGGCTAGGACGAACGGTTCGCCGGTGTACCCAAGATTTTTCAGATCCACTGTTGTCATTCCGTTCTGTGGGTCTACCTGTACCTCGCCGCCTGACAGATTGACCCATTTGCACTTAAACAAAGGGACCTTAAAATCAGGTCCGTAGTCAAGTTCCTATATGTCCACTATGTAACCATAATATGTGTCCTTTCCGCTCTCGGTTGCTGCATCAAAGTGGACACCGCTGTTTTGGTTGGTGCTCTTTTGATCTCGGGCGATCGTGTAAAATGTATTCCCATTTATCTTGTATCCTTTGTATGTCAATACAGTCAAAGATGGTCCCATGGACAACAAGTACAACTCATCACAAACATTTTTGTCACCTCTGAGACGTGTTTCCAACCAACTGCTGAAAGTCCTGATGTGTTCACATGTAATCTAGTCATCGCACTGCTCCGGGTGTTTGGAGCGCAGACTATTCTTGTGTTCATCGACATACGGGGTCACCAAGGCAGAGTTCTGTAGAACTGTGTAGTGTGCTTGAGACCAAGAATATCCGTCCCTCCATATTATTGAGTCTCTTCCAAGAGTGCCTTTTCCAGCCAGTCTCCCCTCATACCGCGATTTAGGGAGACCTATCTTCTTAAGGCAAGGAATGAAGTCAACACAAAACCCGATAACATCCTCTGTTTGATGGCCCATGGAGATGCTTCCTTCTGGCCTAGCGTGGTTATGGACATATTTATTTAGCACTCCCATGAACCTCTCAAAGGGGAACATATTGTGTAGAAATATGGGCCCCAGGATGACAATCTCGTCGACTAGATGAACTAGGACGTGCGTCATGATATTGAAAAAGGATGGTGGGAACACCAGCTCGAAACTGACAAGACATTGCGCCACATCACTCCTTAGCCTTGGTACGATTTCTGGATCGATCACCTTCTGAGAGATTGCATTGAGGAATGCACATAGCTTCACAATGGCTAATCGGGCGTTTTCCGGTAGAAGGCCCCTTAATGCAACCGGAAGCAGTTGCGTCATAATCACGTGGGAGTCATGAGACTTTAGGTTCTGAAACTTTTTCTCTGGCATATTTATTATTCCCTTTATATTTGATGAGAAGCCAGTCGTGACCTTCATACTGAGCAGGCATTCAAAGAAGATTTCTTTCTCTTCTTTCGTAAGAGCGTAGCTGGCAGGACCTTTATACTGCTTCGGAGGCATGCCGTCTTTTTCGTGCAAACGTTGCAGGTCCTCCTGTGCCTCAGGTGTATCTTTTGTCTTCCCATACACGCCCAAGAAGCCTAGCAGGTTCACGCAAAGGTTCTTCGTCACGTGCATCACGTCGATTGAAGAGCGGACCTCTAGGTCTTTCCAGTAGGGTAGGTCCCAAAATATAGATTTCTTCTTCCACATGGGTGCGTGTCCCTCGGCATCATTCGGAACAGCTAGTCCACCAGGACCTTTCCAAAGATTACGTGTAAATCATTGACCATAGCAAGTACGTGATCACCGGTACGCATGGCGGGCTTCTTCCGGTGATCTGCCTCGCCTTTGAAATGCTTGCATTTCTTTCGACATTGATGGTTGGTCGGAAGAAATCGACGATGGCCCAGGTACACATTCTTCCTGCATTTGTCCAGGTATATACTTTCAGTGTCATCTAAATAGTGCGTGCATGCATGGTATCCTTTGTTTGTCTGTCCTGAAAGGTTACTGAGAGCGGGCCAATCGTTGATGGTCACGAACAGCAACGCCTTAAGGTTAAATTCCTCCTGTCTGTGCTCATCCCACGTACCTACACCGTTTCCATTCCACAGCTGTAAAAGTTCTTCAACTAATGGCCTTAGGTACACATCAATGTCATTGCTGGGTTGCTTAGGGCCTTGGATGAGAACTGGCATCATAATGAACTTCCGCTTCATGTAAATCCAAGGAGGAAGGTTATACATACATAGAGTCATGGGCCAGGTGCTGTGATTGCTGCTCTGCTCCACGAAAGGATTAATGCCATCCGCGCTTAAAGCAAACCATACATTCCTTGGGTCCTTTGCAAACTCATCCCAGTACTTCAACCTTGGTATCAACTTCCCATCTTTCTTTTGGTTCTCACTGTGCCATCGCATCAACTTGGCATGCTCTTCGTTTCTGAACAGACGTTTCAACCTTGGTATTATAGGAGCATACCACATCACCTTCGCAGGAACCCTCTTCCTGGGGGGCTTGCCGTCAACATCACCAGGGTCATCTCGTCTGATCTTATACCGCAATGCACCGCATACCGAGCATGCGTTCAGATCCTTGTATGCACCGCGGTAGAGGATGCAGTCATTAGGGCATGCATGTATCTTCTCCACCTCCAATCCTAGAGGGCATAAGACCTTCTTTGCTGCGTATGTACTATCGGGCAATTCGTTATCCTTTGGAAGCTTCTTCTTCAATATTTTTCAGTAGCTTCTCAAATCCTTTGTCAGCCACAACATTCTCTGCCTTCCACTGCAGCAATTCTAGTACGGTACCGAGCTTTTTGTTGCCATCTTCGCAATTGGGGTACAACCCTTTTTTGTGATCCTCTAACATGCGATCGAACTTCAGCTTCTCCTTTTGACTTTCGCATTGCGTCCTTGCATCGACAATGACCCAGCGGAGATCATCATCATCGGGAACATCGTCTGGTTCCTCTTGATCTTCAGTAGCTTCACCCGTTGCAGCATCATTGGGCGCATCGTCTGGTTCCTCTTGATCTTCACCAGCTCCCCCCGTTGCAGCATCACCGTATTCAGGGGGCACATAGTTGTCATCGTACTCTTCTTCTTCGCCGTCTTCCATCATAACCCCTATTTCTCCGTGCCTCGTACAAACATTATAGTGTGGCATGAAACCCTTATAAAGCATGTGGGAGTGAAGGATTTTCCGGTTAGAGTAAGACCTCGTATTCCCACATTCAGTGCATGGACAACACATAAAACCATTCTGCTTGTTTGCCTCAGCCGCATTGAGAAACTCATGCACGCCCTTAATGTACTCGCAGGTGTGTCTGTCACCGTACATCCATTGCCGGTTCATCTGCGTGCATTATATATAATTAAATGTCCAAATTAATAGAACTTCATCATCACATTAAAACCAAAGTGCATACATAGTTCTCATCTAACAACATATAGCTCTCCAGAGCATCTAATTAATTAAACCATACATTGAAACTATGTAAAACATTTCAATGCGAAAAAATGCGATCATAATCGCAACCAAGGTAACAATTGATCCAACGGCATAATGATACCAAGCCTCGGTATGAATGGCATATTTTCTAATCTTTCTAATCTTCAAGCGCATCGCATCCATCTTGATCTTGTGATCATCGACGACATCCGCAACATGCAACTCCAATATCATCTTCTCCTCCTCAATTTTTTTATTTTTTCCTTCAACAAATTGTTTTCTTCTTCAACTAAATTTAACCTCTCGACAATAGGGTCGGTTGGCATTTCTAATTCACATATATCCTGCATAAATAAAATCTATGTCACGTTGGTCGGCATAATTTTCCTAAATCTATAAATGAACCAATAGTTATAAAGATAATATATATACCACATCCGAATCATAGACAGGACAAGGGCCGACAGGGGCGGATACCAAAACCATCGCACTATATAAGATGCAATAATAAAAGTAAGAAAATAATACAAGTATCTATGTAAACATACAAGTAAGAATATTTTTCCTTTCAGAAAGAAGATAAGAACAAGACGCTCACCACGGTGGTGCCGGCGATGAGCTCGGCGCGGGTGATCGACGGCGGTGAAGATGGGGACGGGGCGTGACGGACCGCGAAAACTAGACAAATATTGTGGAAAATGGAGCTTGGAGGTCGAGCTTGGAGAGGAGAAAGCTTAAGTAGTGTGGCTCGGGCATTCCATCGAACACCTTGTGTGCATAGGAGGTGAGCTAGAGCACCACCAAGCCCTCTCCCCCTCGGCCAGAAAAAAACAGAGCAATGTGCTCTGCTCTTACGCGAGGGGGTATATATAGGCACTTCATTGGTCCCGGTTGGTGGCATGAACCGAGACTAAAGGGGAGCCTTTGGTCCCGGTTCAAGCCACCAACTGGGACCAATGGTGGTGGGCCAAGAGCGAGGCCCATTGGTCCCGGTTCATCCCACCAACCGGGACCAAAAGGTCTAGATGAACCGGGACCAATGGCCTACGTGGCCCGGCCGGCCCCCTGGGATCACGAACCGGGACCAATGCCCCCATTGGTCCCGGTTCTGGACTGAACCGGGACTAATGGGCTGACCCGGCCTGGACCAAAGCCCTGTTTTCTACTAGTGTATATATCACGTAGATAACAAATGGAATCTCATGGTATGAACTTAACTTTATATCAGTGTCCAATTGTAATTATGTGTATTCTGGTCTAACAATAGTAAGTAGAAAATATATCTACTGATCTACTATCACCGGTAAACATTCATCCAACTTGTGGTTGGTATCCTAGACATTGTTCCAATACTATAAATACTTGTTGGCATTGGTGTGTTCAAGATAGGTAGCAAAATCGTTTATTTCTTAAGAAATATTACTGTTGTCGACTCTATGCCGTACAAGATGGTGTAACTATATTACAAGAGACAACATATAAACATGAGCAAGAGCATGGACCAGTTGGCTTGAAGAATAGGGCGACGTATGACAGATAGAGTAAACACAAACAATTAAAATTATAAATACCCCTATGACTTTGATTATGACTGTATAAAACATCGTATATCTTATACCTTATATTTACTTATTGGAAGCACCATCGGAGCCTCCACGTTTGTCCTAATTAAATGAAGAAAATAATCATTAGATCTCAATTGTGTGATTCGGATTTAAGGAGGCAAAAGGCATAACTGAAGATAATAGTAGCCATCAGATCTAAATTATGTGTTTCTTAGTTAATTGAAAAGGAGAAATAGTCGGAGACACGGAGTCTCATTTTCTTACACTCCTACAAAGCATACAAGGCAAAAGTTGATTTCTTATCGTGTACATCTTGGAACAGCAACATGCAACACGTAGGGTTGTATGCATGCATATGCAGGCGGGCCAAGGAAAATTACAATTCTGTTTTCTGTCTTGCTGAATCTGCATTTTGGAACAGCAACACGTAGGGTTGTATATATATTATGATGCCCGTGCGTTGCCACGGAATAACAAAAACACATGGATCATACAATTGTTCTAGTGTGCTGGCAATGGAATAACAAAAACACATGTATGACCCAATTGTTCTAATTCAGAATTGTATGTGTCAAGCATGACGCGGTGTGGTTTCATTGATATTCCAGTGGCAAATGCAGATTATCTCTCCTTCTTTCCTTACAAAAGCGACATCTATCTCCCTACTCCTTCCTTCCCCTCTACCTTCATTGCCTTCATCCGTCCTTATTTTAGCATTGTCCTTGCTTTAAAAGTCTATCATCTCACCTTGCCACCACCCCAAACCTTTTATTACTGCTAGCAAATCTATGGAATGACCCTCGCATGCCGTGAGACATGATAACATGAAAAAAAATCAAAGAGTAATAAAACAACAAGACCTCCATTCGTACCAGGTTTAGAAAAAGCTTTGAGAGAATGATAGTAGTAACTTGCTAGTTCTATTACCCTAATACCCCTTCTCTGCCACGGGAAAAAGGCAAGGAGTACCTACACACGCAACCCCACAAGCTCCAAAGTTCCTCTCCGTCAGCAAGACAGAAAACAGAATTGTAATATATATATACATATATATATATATATACATATATATAT